>NC_081522.1:14930962-15070962 GCF_030273125.1 Centropristis striata | reverse complement strand
TGTATTGGTCGTGGAACTGTGGATATCCAAACTGGTGCCAACAGTGCAGGTCACAAAAACAAGGTGTGTCAGAGCCTTTACATAATCTTGCTGAACCACCTCCTTCTGAATCAAAAATGTTTTTTCAACTGGAGAATTGGCGCCAACTAATGCTTATCTCAACAAACCAACTCGTAATAGTTGCATATATGGATGGAAACAAAGATTCCATTTTCTTTGGCCGATTTTCTTAAAATGTGCGATACAGTTGGATAGAAGCCTGGCCTATGATGATTGTGTTTGCAGCCCAAAAGAGCAACAAGACAAAATCACTTTGGGGAAAATCACTTTGGTGCCTTTTGAAATATCTCAACATTTAATAAATGGAATGTCGTGACATTTTTTTAACTAACCATCCATTGTCCCGAGAGCAGAAATTCTACTCACATTGGTCTGTAATCACTTTGGTGATCCCCTTGCATTATACACAAATGTTAATTTTAATTACTAAATAATGTCTTAACATTGAAATTGTGTTGTTTGCTGACTGAGTCCCTGGACATTCCCCCAATACTTTTTTTTTTTTTTTTACAAAATTTGAAAATTAATAACCAGTTGTGCTTAGTTTTCAGCTAAATAACAAAAATGACTATACTGACAGGACTGTGAATGTAAGTCCTGCTGTCCTGTGTAAGACAATGTCAATGTGTGAATCTTCAGTATTGATCATTTGAATCCTAGGCTACCATTAAAGCTAAACGAGTAAGTCATAATTGCTCTTGTGTGCTGCTCACTCTTTCTGGGATAAATATATTTATCTAGTATATTTGTCAGATTTTGTCTTAGCTCTTGTGTAATAACACATTTTCCGCTCCAGCTACACACTGAACAGTGTTACTCCCGGAGTTCCTCTCACTCTGATTTCCAAGTGACTTGTTGATGTTAACCAGCAAACAGCTTCAGCCACAGTGAAGCCCTCCCACACACCAACTAGAGCTGTTGAGTGTGTGTTTAATATCTTCAGGTGAGACAGAGAGAGAGAGGGAGACAGAGAGAGAGAGAGAAAGAGAGAGAGACACTGACGCAGAGTTGGGAGAACTGTGCGACTGTGTGTATCGTGATGAGTGCTGCTGTGTATGCCGTCACTCCAAGTTCAGGCTTGTGCTGCTGTTTTTCTGCTGCACTGCAGAGGCCTGCGCCGCCTCTTGCTCACAACTTTAGACTGGTTTCCCCGGCAACCAGGGTGTCTGCACATGGAGAGCAACCAACTTTCCCAGATGAGAGCTTTTGTCAGTACAGTCACGATCACTAGGAAAGAGAGAGAGAGAGAGAGAGAGAGAGGGAGACAGAGAGCGATGGGAGAGCACAAAGTAACTCTTACCCATATATCACTTATGTATCTTGGGGAGGCATAAATCGCTATTTGTCCAACCAAGTGGCCAAACCTTCCTAAGTTATAGTACTGTCTCTCTTTCTCTCTCTCTCTCTCTCTCTCTCTCTCTTTCTCTCGCTCTCTCTCAGACACACACACACACACACACACACACACACACTCACACACATACACTCAGACTTATACTAGGGCATTTTTCTGTTTGGAGCCCTTCTAGCTCCTACAGTAAACTGGATGTCAAGTTTAACTCACTGAATAAAACTTTCAAAGTAGTATTTCAGCCCAGGTCTATAAAGAATATGTTTGCTAGTCTGAGCTGTACTGTGGCTGTGTTGCTGTGTGTAAAAACAGTTGAACTTGAGATTTGAAGAAAAAAAACGAGAACAATGCCAACAGGAACCAGAGTTGCGGAACCAGCAGTTGTTTGTTTTAATAATAGTAACAATTTCTCTCTTTCCAAGGTTATCATGTTCATGAACATTTGCAGTCAGCTACTATTGATAAGATCAGCACAAATATCACTGTTGTGTTAACAATGATATCACTGTTATGTTCGTTTACAGGAAATTGTACGCAATTACAGTACAAGCATGTGTGCTCATTTCAGGCAAACATCATTCCACACAAAAAAAAAAGGTAAAATCTTTAAAAATGGGCCAATTACAGCCATAGTTCTTTTGTCAGCTGAGCTGTGCAGCTCAGGCCTCATATTGCAGTGTTTGCAGTGAAGAGCCTGCTGGTTATTGCAGGAACAGTTGAAAACAATCTGAACTTCACTGTGTGAGAGGGTTATTTTAAAAGTGTGATCAAACTGGGAAATGCCCTCAACCACATTCTGTGGTTCGATCCCGGGCCATGTCAAAGTATCCCTGGGCAAGATACTGAACATCAGATTGCTCCTGATACTGTGTGAGTGCGTGTGAATGTTAATTTACTGATGAGCAGGTGACACCATGCAGGGAAGCGTCAGCTACATGTGTATGATTGTGTGTTAATGGCTGGAGTGTAAAAGTGCTTTGAGTGGTACAAGTGCAATACATTTACAATTACCCTTTTCCCCAAAAGACTGTTTCTAAATCTCAGCAGGAAACCTGAAATAAATTACTATAAATGAGTCATTTCTTGTGTCAGTCAGCCGTATATTATTGTGCACCTACATCTATGCACCTATTATTTGTAACCGTGTATCCTTTTCAGGGTTGCGAAAGGGCTTTCTTTTCCTTTTTGCTCCATCACTTTTGTAGTTTTTTCTTTGATATCACATACTAAGAATGTATTAAACTAGAATTCTGCTGCCCTAATGTCTTGTTCTTAGATTTAATAAATTCCTGATGGTATTTCCTCTCCTTACCACTCCTCCGCTTGCCTCCCGTACTATAAATCCAGCTGCTATGAACAACTTACAAGAAACAGTTCTAAAAAACCTCAGCCAAGCTTTGTGCCTGATCCTTTTATCTGTCCCAGAGTGAGTGAGTGTATCTTGGCCATTTGGTGGGAAAAAACGAACTATAATTACACGTATGAAACTGCCAATTATTACTTTTATTTATCAAAGAGGGGAGCAAGCTGTTCCAGTTCCATTTTTTTTGTTGAATTGTTTACATGCTCTTTCTTTTGCGTGAATTGTTATAGGTTTATAGTGTAGTATGAAGGTAATTGAGCTGATGAATGTAATTGTGGAAGTGAAAAAATATAATGTTTTCCGGTGATGTAAAAATACGTTGGTTGGATATAAAACTTCCGCATGTGTGCTTCTGCTACATTGGGCTTGTTTGTTTGGCTGTTTTCTCCATTTGGATCTGTGAAGTGAAAAGTACCGCTACAGAGTGGTGCCCAAGAGAAAAACTGTGCCTGTATTTCTAAAAAACACCATAGGCTACTTCCCTCCCAAAATTCACCCCACACTCCCACCTTCCTCTACTCTCCATGTCTTACTCCTCTGTTTATTTCTCTCCTGCTGTATTTGTCTCTATATGACTCACCAGACTCTAAGGCTCAGCTGCAATTTAGCTTTTCTGTTTCATTCAAAACATTCTCTCTCTCTTTCTCTCTCTCTGTCCCACCACCCACTCTCAGTATCTATATTTCTCATGGTGTTTTGTGGCCCCAGCTGACCTCTCCTCTTATGAATAATAATGAGTTTTCCGCCCCACACATTGGTCATTGAGATCCAGTGACTGGTCGCTTGATGAGACAGGGCAGCTTGCTCTCTCTTTAATATAGTTGTAATATGATTATTATCATAACACTATGGCAACAAGGGGCTGATGGCTATGTTTGTATCCGTATTATACTTGGTCATTTGGTGGCCCTAATAGCACATCCATGTTTGTAGGCTAGTCATTACTGCCACTCACACACTCATAACTCTTCATTACTGCTAACAAGGACATGAGAACCCCTGAGACAGACACACATGCACTTCCAACAAGAGGGCTGTTTTTGTTATTGAGTTGTGGATGGTGTGTGTGTGTGTGTGTGTGTGTGTGTGTGTGTGTGTGTGTGTGTGTGTTCCCCAGAACAACTCTTCAATCTCAGGGGAAGCTTCTCTGTTGTGATGTACTGTCTTAACTGTTAACTCCCAACATGCTTCTCCTGCCCCAGGCTCTGGTTTTGTCACGCCAAACATAACAAGGTTAAACGCTGCCTTACGTAATTGTATAAATCTTGATAAATCTAAAGTGTCCTCTGTTCTCTGATCTATAAAGGCAGCCGAAGCCACATTGTCTTCCTTCGCTCAGATAGGCACTATCTTGAATTGTGACACAGAAACAGAGCCAAGTGGACATGATCAGGCAGACACACAAGTAGATAAAGATCACCTCTCTGACACGACCTCTGCCAATGACACACACACACACACACACACACACACACACACACACACACACACACACACACACAGACACTTGCTCTCTTAAACACCAACAAACACTAAAAGCTGCAGACGGTGTGTACAGCAGGTCAATAGGCTTCTGAGTTTGGGCAAATACACACACACTAAAGAGAGCAGACGGAGTGAAAGATGTGAAAGATGTGTAGATTCAGCCTCAAGCCAGGTTTCCAGGTACAGATTAGTTTAAAATCACTCTGATCATGTTGGCTTTATAGCTTCTACTTTAAAAAGACCAGTTTAAATCATTGGTATAGACATCCTTCACATTCTTATTATCTGAAGACATTTTGTAGATATTACTTGTTAAAGAATTATCTGTTTGATCACAGAAAACAAACACTCTTTTATGTATTTTGTATGTGTCTCAACTATTGGCAAACAAAGAAATGTAAGAGGGGATTATGATATGATTATGATTGTGCTCGCCATTTAAACGATGCTTTAATCTGAAGTACCTTACAGTAAAATAAGATCTATCTTTAGTGGGCTCAACAGGCAAATCTTTTGTTAACATGGCTGTGGTCTGCATAGACTCACAGATGTTCTTTTTACAGAAATCGTTCTCTTAGATCATTCAAACTTGCACATTGCAGTGGTGGACTGTAACTTACTACATTTACTGTTCTCATGTACTGTAGTACACATTTGAGGTATTGGTGCTAAACTTGAATCTTTCCTTTTCATGCCACTTCGACTCCACAACATTTCAGAGATAAATATTGTTCCTTTTACAGTTTTACAGTTTTATACTGTTACAAATGAAGATTTTCAAAATATACCAAGAGCATATAAAAATTCAGTCAATCAATTAGTCCGTTGACAGAACTTTTTTTAATAATTTAAAACTTTGTACCATTTGTTGGACAAAATACAACCCTGATTCCAAAAAATTCAGGACATTGTCTAAGACTTAAATTAAACAATGAAATGACTTGCTAATCTTTTTTTCTTTTACATACTTTTCATTGAAAACTGTTCAAAGTCAGAACATTTTATGTGGAAACTGCTAAACTTGAAACTGCTGAATACACTCTAAATCCTGAGTTTGATGCATTCTGTTTTAATTACATTTTACACAATGTCCCAACCTTTATTTAATCAGGGCTGTAAGCATTATGAAGGTGACACTTTGGGCTATGAGAACTTATGATATAATTTTTCACTATTACTCACTATTACCTACTTGAGAAAATAAATTGATTCATTCATAACGAAAATAGTAATAGTAGTAGTCATTGGTTTATATAAAAATAAGCTCTATTGTAAAAAAATAAAAATACTGGGTTAATGATGATAATAATGATGTAAAAATATAGAATATCATTTTTCTGAATTGTGTATTTTCAATACTGTGAATACATTCTCCTGATTGCATAGTTATTTTTGTACCAGCTTAAGTGCTTTAATTTTGAAACATGATTTTCTGCACAGTATCGTGGTCATGTCACAACATCAGGCAACTGTGTTAACTACATCAAACCTAATCAAAATCTCACAGCAGCTGCTTGGCTAGTTCCTCTCCAGCGCTTCCATCTGACATCTGATGATTCAAATCATGTGTCACATGTCAGATCAGGATGTCCCAGCTGTCCCAGTCAGAGGACGGGTAAGAGAACAGGACACTGGTCATCTGTTCTGGGATAATGCATTGCTTGTTAAGTACTGTAGGAAGGGCCACTTCCACCATGTTGACATCTTAAAGGAGCTTACAGAAAGTGGCAACATGGACAGCCATGTCTTGTGTTTGGCTGCTCCTCCTAGTTGTCATGGCCATCATCCTTGCCACCTTCATCAGCACCATGGTGGGCTGCAGGGGCTGACTTCATTCAGCCAGATGTGGATTGGAAGCCATAGTAGGAGGCACGGCCAAATACAGGATCCTGTGCTTCTCTCTCTGCTCCTCATTGATGCCATGTGATCTCATTGTACTAGTATCCGGGGAGGAGATGTGGGGCCTTACTGTGAGGGGAAGATGATGCCACAGCTGTGCTGAATCCAGCTCCAGCCTCTGGCTCCAGTGAAGAGTCCAAGATAAAGGCACCAAACAGTCCATCCAGGGAGAGCAGGGCACCCATCAAATCCGTCCAATCCTGACATTGGGTTGAAAGGCTTATCCTGATCAGCTGGGCATGTACAGTACATGCACGTGCAAGGTCAAGCTTATTAAGAGCGTTAGAGGGGTGAAATCGGCATGATATAAAACAAAAGTGCTTTTGTTCTGACAGAAACAGTAGAGTGCATTTATTTTTGCATTGCAATTGCAAGGAGTCTCATAATAGCATGAAGCCATCAAAGCTATAACACCGTACAAACAAAACATTGAGCCTATCCAAAGAAAGCACAGTTATCAAAAACAAAAAGCATCCCCAAGGGGGTGTTTCATAAAGCAGAATTAGCAAGATTATTATTATCATCCATCAATATGCATGACTGAATCATACTCCTAAAGCTAATATTCACTTTTTCTGTAACAGATGCAAATCAGGAGCACCAGGATCTGCAGTACTATCAGTGGTTTAATTGTTTTTGGAGTTATCTGGCTTTTTTAATCCTTCTTTGAAAAACACCTCTCAGCGTTACCATTAGTTCAAAGCAGAGCACAAATGGGACAAAAAAATTAAAAACTGGGCTAAACGAGAGGCTGTGTACCAGTTCATCCTCACAATGAAAGTCACATTTTTTTTTCTCTTTATTTTTTTCAGCCAAGAATTTTGAATGACACTGACCTTTTCCTTCTTTGCAAGCCAAGAAATACAGCCACTGATTGACGTGATTGCCTGATTGATTACCTATTGTTCATCTGGTGAGCTGATTTGATCTGATGTTGCTCTCTAGAAACCCAGCATTTTGGATGAATGAATCCTAGTTGCCATGCCTAAATATTTAATTCGATTTCAAGCTATTAGTTCATTATCGTGTTTTAATAATTTTACAGAAACTGATTGTTATGTTTGAAGGGTTGATTTATTGACCAAGGATAATTGTTGCACCTAAGGCTAGAACCATCTGAGAACAATGTTTGGAAATATTTTTGAATGAATGAAGAGCATCGATTATGCTGACTCATATTTTTGAGTCAATGTCACCACAGTGTCATGGAAAGAATTCAATACACTGAATCAAATGACAAATAGATATAATTAACAGCGAGCACGCTTTATGCAGAAGGAGATGCTTTTGATGTTCTGTAAGAAATATTGAAAAATTGTCTTAGTTTGTGTGAGAAAAACAAAGAAAATTCCATTTAACTTCCCAGAACATTCAATCATATCTTGGTGATTCAATAGAAACGTTCCATTACACAGTGCTAAAGCACAGATAAGAGGTAACTGACAAGTAAGGACTGATACTGTAAAGACTATTGAGAACACTCATTATCTTGGTGGCCTGACCTCCAGCTTGCCCCGGCCACGCCCCACAGGCACACACACACACACACACACACACACACGCCCAGGATCAACCACTTCGTTACTAGGCAACTGAATTTCTGTAGTCGAGCCGATCACACTGCCCCAAGGGCTGACACGGATGACAGTATTGGTGTGTGTGTGTGTGTGTATGAGTGTGTCCTGATGTATTCCCACCCTTAATTTCCTCAAACTGTTTAATTTCAAGATTTAAGTTCATTTTGGGACATTAAACCTTTTTTGCTACCTCTTGTGTTTCTGGACTCAGTAAGTAAGATGTGATGTTTTTCTCTAAACTCTTTGTGTGTTGCCTGGTTGTAGATATTTGCCCCTAAGTGCACATTCAGACCAAAAACAGCTTGTGTTAAAAACACAAGGGGGTGAGCTGGTGGAGGTGTGTTGCTTCAGGTACCAGTGAGACCTAAAATAAGATCCATAAAGTTCAGTTTGAGTTTAAAGGATTAAGAAAAAAACAAGATTTTGGAACTCTGGCAAAAAGTTGAGCCAGGTTGAACTATTTCCACCAGGCAGCCCACTGGGTCAAACAGACCAGCGGCATTGAAATGAATGTGGTGACTGTTTCTTTTGTTTTTGAGATGTCCAACCATTTGAAAAATACATCCATATGTGAACGTGGGATCACCTTGAGGGAACTTCTTCGGCAAAACTTTGGCACCACTTGGACTCAAAGATGGTCTGATTAAATGTTGGTGTTCAAAGGTCAAAGTCGTTGTGATGTAAAAAATCACGTTTTTGGCCGAAATTCAAAAGTGAAATATGACAAAATCCAGATATTTCTAACAGGATGAAGTGATGAAGAAAAACATTTTATATCCAAAACTTCACTGTGATATCCTAAACCTTTCTGGCCATTATTTAACGCCATAACGTGCAGACTAAATGATAGAAATGGAGATTGTGAGTGTGTTTCACATTTGGTTGAATGTTGAATTGATGACACGCATCTTATGTGCCGACCTTGAAACTGCAGTGATTGTATCCAACCCAGATTCCAAAAAGAAAAAATGTGTAAAACAAAAATAAAAACAGTAGTTTTTTCAAAAGTAGTCCCAAAGTGTCTCACGCTAGGAATCATTTTATTTTAAAAAGTGGCCATATACATCTCTGTCTTCCACTCTATCTTTTAATCTGTATGTCCTCCATAACCATCTCCCTCTCTCAGTGTTGGGCTGTTTTTGAAGGTCAGATGCATTTGAGCGTGGTGTTTTTTCTTTAACAGATATTGTGTAACACATTACACTGTTACTTGTCCGGAGAGTGCACTTATTTTGAAAGGCAGAGGCATAAACAACATGAAAGATCTGAGGCAAATGGACAACAGGGTGCAGGCTGGAGAAGTGGGCCAGTGTGAGCCTCCCAACAACACTATGATAAACATAAACAGAGAGAACTGCCCAGTCCCAATCAATAGACTACAAAGGCAGAGACAAACATACACAGACAAATACACAATCATAAACATACACAAACAAACACACACACCAACACACAAATGCACAAAAAAAGACATTCTTGAGAAAAAGTGCTTTGAAGGACGAATGAAAGGCACCGCTGCTTTCTGCAGCACATACAGTGCTTCAGCAACATTAAAGGTATGCGTCGGAACATGACAACATGATGTAAATGAAGCTTATCGCGTCTTTCATATTCACATTTTAGTTTAAGCTCCAGTGCATAGTTTAAAGGAGCTTTGGCAAGGATGTACTGACCGTTTTCATGTAGTTTTACAGTGCTCCAACAGGCTGTGATAAGGTTCCTGTGATGTTTGATCTGTTTCTAAAATCTCTTTTCTAAAAACAGATTTTATGAGATCACATCTCTGTATATCCACACTTGACCTTAAAATGACAGATAAGCAAGGTAGAACATGCTATGTGGAGCAGTCAGCCTCTTTAAGACGCTCAAAGGAGCTGTTCATTTGTTTCAGTGACAGGAAGTACAGTCGGCCTCGATCCAAACAGGCTCATTCGGTGGTGAGGGCATTCTTCATGTCCATTAGGTGGTTTGTACTTTCAGGATGTTTCAGATCCTTCTCCAGGATTTCACTGCTATTTTCCTTTTTAAAACCAGACAGCAGCCCACCAAGGTCCAAGTGATGAGACTTGTGATACCTCAGTCATCAGCTGTGGTTAAAAAAAAGTGCACAAATCTACGGGGGTGTACAGTGTAGTAAAAAGGTCTCCACCTCCCCGCTTGTCAGGATGACTGGTGGTGTTGGCTCGCTATCCTGGGATTGCTCGTCTGCCAGATGGTAGTGTTTGTAGCTTTCCTATGGGTGCTATATGTTTACACAGTCGTCTGTTACATAAGGACTCTGGGTCTGCCTGTGGCTTGACCAACTGTGTAGAGGTAGACCATGCTGCCTACCTGAGCAGCGCTTGTGCATCATTTTATTTTGGTACTTTGATGTTTACAGGTTAGAGCAGCCCCACAGTCTGCATCAGCAGTGTGGCTCAGGCATGAGATTTGAGGTGCTTGTTTTTTATTTGCACGACATGTGTGGTTGACAATTTGTCAAATTGACATATCAGCAACATTTCACCTTTCACTACAGTTCCAATGTCAATCTGTGTAGAATTATCCACTCCCATTCAGCCTTGACGGCTTATCTGAACTCGGGTTGCGGGGGGCTGGAACCAATCCCAGCTGAAATTGGTGCACCCTGGACAGGTCGGCAGACTATTGCAGGGCTGACACATCGAAACAGACAACCATTCATGCTCTCATTAACACCTACGGGCAATTCAGAGTCACCAATATGTCAGAGACATTACAAGAAAAAATATATAATGCATGTTCTCCCCGTGTCAGTGTGGGTTCTCTCTGGGTACTCCAGCTTCCTTCAACAGTCCAAAAACATGCAACTCAAGGTTTACAGGTGCATCCCAATAAATTAGAATATCATGGAAAAGTCAATTTCCAATCGTTCAAGTCAAATAGCCCCAACCAAGTATTGAATGCATATAGATGGACATACTTTTCAGAGGACAACATTTTCGGATTGAACATACTTTGGACTTGTAATATTATAAAATTGGTCTTGTAATATTAAAGAATTTTTGAGACAGTGGATTATAGGTCTTCATTAAATGTAAGTCATAGTCATTGTAATTAGAAGAAATTAAATAAATTAAGACATGAAATGTTTCATTCTGTGTGTAATGGATCTATATCATGATTATGTTCACTTTTTGAACTGAATTACTGACATAAATAAACTTTTCTATGATATTCTCATTTATTGCGATGCACCTTTAATTGGTGACTCTAAATTGCCTGTAGGAGTGAATGAGACCGTGAATAGTTTTTTGTCTCTATTTGTCAGCCATGCAACAGTCTGACGACCTGTCCAGGGTGTGTCCCGCGTCTCACAGAATGTCACCTGGGATGCACGGGACCCACGTCAAGAGTGTGGATAAACGGTTAAGAATAACGGAAGGATAGATGGACGGATGTATATGTAACTCAACAATTTCTGTTTCCATTTCAAATTAAGCGACCTATAGCTAAACTGTGGACAGTATCTGTTATTTTGTTAATACAAGCCTTTTGTTCTTTCTGTTGTTGATGGCCATTATCAAATCTAAACTTTGTCTACAAGGGTTGGGTTGCTGGCAGCAATGCAGCAGCAGGAACGCTGTCTGTGTGGAAATCTCACAAGTGTCAACCAACTCAGTTGAGCAAGGTAGCCGTCACCTACAGGTAGATGGAGGCAGTGTAACTCTTATGCCACAGTTTAGGTATGATGCTCAAAAAAAAAAGCTTAAAAAGCTGACCTCAGCAGTGATGGTTTGACCTGTCAGAACCTGTTGGAGGACTTCTTAGAACTACAGTTACTGTGCATAACCTTAGTTATTGTAGTGGACACAGTTTTGATTTGCCTTGAGTAGAAACACATTCTCAACCAGATAGTATGTTTCAAATTATGCGATTATAAATGTTCTGATACTGCGAGACACCACAATGTTTTATTTACCTGCCAACTAATCCATATTAAACAGCACTTACACTCAAAACGTACCATCCTGAATGATGCTGAATAAATAAAGATACAGCCATTTATTTCCTTTTCAGAGATAACATCTCTCCATATCTGATCTGCATGAAAATGATCAGGTCTAAGCAATGTTTGCTTATCTTTCCTCTATTATCCCCACCCATTCCCTAAGAGATATAAATAACTGGGCATTTCTCCAATCCATCAGCAATATGAACTAAACAGACAGTTTCACTAGGGGCAAAAAAAGACCCTCTCGCAAACAAACACACCGTGAAAAAAGGGAACCAGAACTAACGTTATAAGATGAAGTGGAGTAGAGAGGGGAAAGGCATGGGGGGGTTGAAAGTAACACAGAGGAGGCTAATTTGGAATGCAGTCAAGTACTCAAGGGCCTGCGGCTTTCTGCAGCCTGGCAGGCTAATCGCAATACAAACGCCAGTAGACAAGATTTCACAGAGTGCAACGAACTTCAGGTGAACTTAGTGGCTCTCGCCAGGGAGGAAGGACAAGAACACAGGTAGCTGTGAAGCTGTCTAGTAATGCTCACATCAACTTTAGTCACACACAGTCAGCACACAGCAGGACACATGTCTACTGTCTCGGAAGAGAATCCCTGAAAGGATAAAGTGCACAATATTTGTTTTAATAAATAGTAAAACCTTTAATTTAAAAACAACAAATACATTTTTTACTTTCAACAAGATGTGACGCTTTTGCATCCAGCGCTGGGAGAATCGCTGGCACGCGACATATGCTGGAGTGTCTTCCCCGCACTGATGCCTTGGATGGAAGACATGAAGCAGACCTGGGATGTTAGCAGCCAGCAGTGTGAATGTGGCCGAGATCTGAGTCGAGCCAGCAGCATGTTTGGCATTAGGCACCGCAGAGACTCCACAAGGTCACCGGCACTCAACCCACATCAGATCAGTAAGGACGAGATTACAGAGAAGCTGGCCTGAAGGAGAAAGACAAACACGCACATACAACTGTAATCGCTCAAACCAGCACGAGACAGATCGGGGGACATGCTTACGCGTGTACCGACCAGTTGTGTTTACTGTATGTCCACAAGGACACCGCCATCGATGTGAAGAGACACTTCATAGATCATACGAGCTTCAACAGACACAAAGACACAGCTGCTGTGCTCTCTAACTATCATCAGAGTAGCAATAAATGTCATCCATGTCTGTGGATGTCTGCCATTATACTGCAGGATAATGAGTAGTATTGGTGATTGACCTTATTTTCCCCATGTCCAGAGCACTCAGTACCACCACATGTGAACATGCATAAAAAGACATTAGTGGGGCGGATTAGCTCAATATTTTACAACAATCGTTCACTTTGTGATAAAAGCATGAAATTTGGTAGATGTGTTGGTGAATATGTTTCGAACAAATCTGGATATTGGGCCACCTCAAAAGCGCCCCCTAGTGGCCGTGGCAGGCATTTGTTATACGAATAAATCAATGATGAATAAAAACTGCCTTTTTAATAATACCAACTGGTGATGAATTGTATATTGTTGGAAAGCCTGATTAGTCACCTTTACAACGAGGTACAGCTTGTAAGGATCGTGCATTCATGGAATGAGCAACGGGGCTAAACGTGTGGGTAGCACCCCCCAAAAATGTGCATCCCCTGTGTAGTGGGGTGGATTAGCTGAACAATCGTTAATTTTGTGATAAAAGCATCAAATTTGGTACACTCATTGCTGAATACATGTTTAATGAATCTGGATATTGGGCCATCGCAAAATAAATTCTGATGGCTGTGGCCATTTTTAAAAATGGCCGCCAGTGGTTACTGGCGAGGAATGCTTTGCCTACCCTACAGCTGCTGTTTCATGTTTTCAGCACCACAAATATAATTTAGAGACATGTTAAAGTGACAAAAGCTTTATTACAGTCTAATAGAAAAGAACATTAACTTTGTATAACATTTTATTAGGTCTTGATATTCCCATTCACAGGCTACGGCCTCCTCTTTGGCTTGTATTCTTCTGTTGTTCCTTAAAAAGAAAAAATAGTTTTCAATATTGTATGATCTGCAACAATAAAAACAAAACACATTTAGACAGAGAAAAAAATCCTACATTTTAAAAATTCTACTAGGGTTACTTGTAGCAGGTTACTCTTTCTGGCAAAATCCTTGTACTGAGGTGTGTGACTTAGTCAGGCGGCTTAGCCAAATAAAGGGGACACGCCGGACAAGAGCACCACATTTTTTCCACATACTCTCTATCATTATAGGTTTAAATTTTTAGTAGGAGCCACTTCATCAAGATTGCGGTGATGGCAGCCATATAAAGTCTATGAGAAATGCTATATCTTCCAAGCCACTTAGAAGGTCAACCTTGGTGTCAAAATATACATTTTCTGGGTCCAGGAATCATTTAAAGCTATTGAGAATATCACTAGATGATTATTTTATCAAATAGATATGTTCATTTTCACTCAGACTGGGCAACTTGCTTCAAGTGCTGCAGCAGGGTATCCTGAGTTGAAACTGTTTGGAATCAGTGTTCACGGGAGAGTGTGGATTAGCTGCCACGTATACTGCTCAAAAAAATCCAGGGTACGCTTTCATCTCATGTCAGATCTTGATCAACAAATTATTTACAGTGAGTCATCCAGTGATATTCTCAATAGCTTTAAATGATTCTTTGACCCAGAAAATGTATATTTTGACACCAACATTGACCTTCTAAGTGGCTTGGAAGATATATTGGTTCTCATAGACTTATGGCTTATATGGCTGCCGTCTCCTATCTGCAATCTTGATGAAGTGGCTCCTACCAAAAGTTGAAACCTTTGGTGATGGAGAGCATGTGGAAAAATGTTGGTGCTTTTGTCCGGCGTGTCCCTTTCTTCTCAAATCTGGTCCTAAGCCGCCTGACTAACTGTGATGGAGTTATAAAATACATTTAAAAAAAGAACCACATGGGCAAAGGAGACATTACATATAGTGTGTGTGTGTGTGTGTGTGTGTGTGTGTGTGTGTGTGTGTGTGTGGAGGGATGTCCACATTCCAGTAATTTAACACATTTAACAGTGTCTCATTAAGCTTTCACACCCAACAGCCACTGATACATGTTCCAAGCTAACTAGCTAGCTTAAGTACCTATTTTTGCTATCTTGCTAATTTACTTTTCCGCCAAGGCCCATGATGATTGTTTTTCTCTTTAGCCTTTATGATGTTCATAGCATATTTTATTCATAATTATAACAGGTGAAATGAAATATTTAGACATACCTTGATGGACAGTCCACTGCACTGCTTGTCCCAAGAAGCAAATGCTAGTCAGCTCATTTGCTAGCTAGCTCGATGGCTAGCCCGATTGTGGTGGGGCAGGAAAAATAACTGAAAGAGTGTCTAACTGGATTTTTGTTAGTTTAATATGTGTATTTACATTTTTTAATTTACGTTTGTATATTTAGTTTACATTTTTTAAATATTTTAAGAAATAATTTAAATATTTTTTGTAATTTTAACGAAGAAAATGACTGCTATGGCCACTAGGGGGCGAATTTGCGATGGCCTAATATACAGATTTGTTTGAAACATATCCACCAACACATCCACCAAATTGTGTGCTTCTATCACAAAATAAACAATTCTTGTGATTTATTGAGCTAATCCGCCCCACAGGGGATGCACATTTTTGGGGGGTGCTACCCACACGTTTAGCCCCGTTGCTCATTCCATGAATGCACGATCCTTACAAGCTGTACCTCGTTGTAAAGGTGACTAATCAGGCTTTCCAACAATATACAATTCATCACCAGTTGGTATTATTAAAAGGGCAGTTTTTATTCATCATTGATTTATTTGTATAACAAATGCCTGCCACGGCCACTAGGGGGCGCTTTTGAGGTGGCCCAATATCCAGATTTGTTCGAAACATATTCACCAACACATCTACCAAATTTCATGCTTTTATCACAAAGTGAACGATTGTTCAGCTAATCCGCCCCACTACATTAAATCTTGTTTACATTGAAAGAGAGCACAGCCAATGCAGTCATGAAAGACTGAATGGCTGGTTGAAAATGGAGGCTGATAAAAGAGCAGAGAGCAAAAGAAAGAGGTCAATCCGCATGAAGGGAGGCATTCTGGATATACATGCCCTGTAGTGAAGTACTGTGACTGCTGTGTCTGCATGTGGCCCATGTGTGTTTATGTACATGTCTGTTAATACCTGCATTTCAAAATAAAGCATGAAATAAGTAAGTCTTGTGGAAAAACTGCAGAGGGAGAGATAAAAGACTTGATTTGATAACACGTGCTGTGACAGACACAAACCACATTTGGAGCAGATTGCGCATTCTGAATGCACAACAAACAAAATATCATTGAAAAATACTGCTCAACACAGTGGAATATATGCAGTGTTTGCAGGGACAAAATAGACCTACTTATCGGGTGCTTATTTGCTGTGCTCCAGCACAAATGCCAAAGTTGTTTTCTGCAGCGCTGTGCACATTTAAGGAGGTCTTCTCACCCTGATTTCTTCTTAGACACATATCCCGGCTACCAACTGCCTCTGTCAGCACACACATCTCTGCACACACAAACACAAGTCTCCAAGGGCATTCTCACACATGCATGCAAAGGCACATGCATGGCTTATGCACGTACACACACACACACCACCCACCCACACACACACAGGCAAATACCCCTTGGCACCTGAATTCAGGTTGCTATAACTGTATGGGCCATTTTTAGCTCTTTAATAATACTTGAATAGTTGTTACCTGAGATAACCCCAGGGAGAGGAAAAACAATTCCAGTCTCCCACAAGCCCTGGAGTTTAATCCTCTCTAGTATCCTAGGGAAATAATGCCTCCTCTAATAATTCCTTTGGTCTTTCAGTTCAACATTGATGTCCTTTTGTGTTGGCTGAGGCCATTAGTTCTGACACATGTATAATTGATTATCATATTAACAGCTAAAATCATTCAGCTCATTTTTGCTGAGGCCGTAGGGATAGACAAGGTGCATAATGGCTTTGAGCAGTTGGATCCATAGCTTGTCCCCTTTGCTTTAGTTGGAGATGTAGCCATGTGACCCTGGACTGTTGTTTTTGTCTATATTTCAGTCCAGCAACTCACTTATGTTAGTGAGCTCGTCTCTGTCAGAGCAGTGTGGTTTATCCTCTGTAAAGTGGCATAAGGAAGGAGACACAGTCGTCACAGAGCACAGTTCTCTTTACTCAAGTTCAAAGGCCACCAACTAACATTATTCAAAGAGGCTAAGTGTTCAGTCAGAGCCACAACGAGGGAGAAAGGGGGAGAGAGGAAATAAGGGAACAAGAGGAAGTGGTTTCTATGCCACCGTTCGATAAATGAGCAGAACACAAATTACTTTAAGTGTGTTGCCGTGAGCCAATTCAAAGGGCAGTGCTGGGCCAGCACTCTTTGACCTTATCTAAAAGGAACGATTAGTGAGTAGAGTTCAAAATGTTTCCAGTGAGAGCATAGACGGAGGTGCAAGCACACATATATTTACAGAGATATGTATCAGCACTGTAATTCAATTTGTGATTAGATTCAAGTTAAATACACAAATAGTGTCAGCCCTTCATTAAGATTGGCTGTGCTGCGCTCCAAGACAAGTACTGCTATAAACATGCAGCTATGACTGCATTATAATTTCAGTATTACTGTGCCAATTAGTCATCTTTTGCAGCTGGATATGCACAGCTTAAGACTGAACTGCAGCCTAAATTATTTATTATTCACCAGTACAACAACTGTCAGAGGTACACAACACTGTCTTTCAACAAATGTACCAATGAACACTGGCAAAAGAAAGAAAGAGAGCCTATGGATTTCTATTTGAGCAGCCAGGGGACACACTGTGACTGTCCCTTCGTTGGAGAAATACCTGCTGCTGTTTCTGCCCAATCCGTCGTCCTTTTATCTCCATCACCAACGATTTGCAGTAAGTCACCGATGTTACTTTAGAAAGCTGTTTTTATTTTTAGTCTATTTTGCTCACTTTCCTTGCGGTATGTTGTCAATTGCTATCGATGTCATTGTGTTACAGTGCAGCTTGCTTACTCAACAAGTAGCCGGTGGTGAGCTCAGGGGTGAGCTTCTTGGTTCCATGTTGTTATGGATTTGTAAAGCAGCCAGCACCAAGTCAGTCTACAGTAACCACAGCTTGCGAAGCACCACTATCCAAAGTCACTGGTGCTGGCCTAGAGAGGCAAAAATGGGGCATAGATACGAATCGTCCCTGCAATCTTTCTGGTGTCCAAAGTGCAAGTAGAGATGTCCTTGCTTCTGGCACTCAGTTGATTACATGCTTTCCACTGTCTGTGTGTGTGTGTGTGTGTGTGTGTGTGTGTGCTCTGATAAATGTCGCTGAAAAATTGCATTGCTTGGCGGAAGAATGATTATTATTATTATCATGAAATTGTTGGATTTTTGTTGCTATGCATTTATTTTATATAACCCTGCCTGGTTTATATAACTCTTTTATATAAGCAATACGTTACTTAAGGCCAGGGTTTACAGTGAAAACTTCTCATAGCTTATTGGGAAGTTGTCCAATACTTTTAAGTTATGACAAAATTCCTTTGACATTCCCTTGAGCTTTAGCTCTCCTTTGTGTTTAGTGCAAATGTTAGCATGCTAAGCTATAGGTCATTGTGAGTATGTTAGCATGCTGACATTAGCATAAAACTCAAAGCACTGCAGAGATCCAAGTACCAGCAAGAACTATTCATCAAATACTTGTAACACATAACAAATACATTCAATCCATCAGCATGTTCTGACCCGCCAGCAGTACATCTTTGCTTTTTTCAGAGGCTGTAGTGGGCTCAATTTCAAGGCTATAGA
The DNA here is from genome assembly GCF_030273125.1 of Centropristis striata. Classification (NCBI taxonomy): domain Eukaryota; kingdom Metazoa; phylum Chordata; class Actinopteri; order Perciformes; family Serranidae; genus Centropristis; species Centropristis striata. The sequence continues at coordinate 15,052,406 of NC_081522.1, read as the reverse complement.
GAAAATACTGATTTAATATGCAACTAGAAGATCTAAGGAATCTACTAGTAACACAATCAAACAAATCAAAGCATGGATTTTATCCGTGTTCTTCCAAAGGTCTGGGTGTATTGATGTAATATTCTGGAGGGGTTTTTGACCATTTTTATCCATTCTCGAATAAAAAAAAAAGTCTAATTCAGCACCAAATGTGTGTTACAAACCCAACCCAAAAATTGCGGCAACAACGTGGGACAAAGTTAAGCATGGAAATGGATTTCAGGAAGCCAAATAGGTTAACTTTATTGACTAATTGATTAATTAAGTACTTTATTATACCACAACAACTTGACACATCGGTGCACAGTGCTGCATCTCAAATGAATCTTTAAATCCCCAGCTTTCAGATGGTGTGCACCGCTTCTGTGTGGCATTTATTGTTGACCTGCTATCTCCCCTTAAAAATCCACCGCCATGATAAGGGGTTAAATAACTTTTTTTTCCTGAATTCTCAAAGCACCAGTGCAGGACAATTTGACCTGTTACATAATGGATGACATTTTTTCAACATAGTACAAGGGTTAAAGAAGAAAAAATGTGTATGCGTGAGGAACAGAGGAGAGGAGAGGGCACAAGAGAAGTGGTCTATGACGTCAAAGGGTAGTTGGTGGCATACATAGACTTATCTGGAGCCTGTATCCCATGGTTACCATATGCCGAACACGGCTGGGAACAGGGGCCAGAGAAAGCAGGGTGACGCACTAAACACACACACACTGTAGGACAGCTGGCACCCCTCATGAGTGCGCGCAAACGCACCTATACCCGCACCAGTGCAATTCCACTGTACCTGAATAGAGCACTAACGTCTCGCTCACACAGGGGGTGGTGTTTCTAATTCCATCCTGGGTTAGAGAGAACACAGAAGGCTAATATCTGCAGAATCTCCAACTGGGAGAGGTAACACACCTCTATCCCCATGAGATCATCCTGACGGAGAGCGATAGATAGAAAAAGGGAGACAGAGAGAGAGATACATCCAGAGAGAGGCGGAGAGAGACGCAGACAGACAGGGAAAAAAAAGAGAAAGACAGTCTGATACGGAGTCAAAGACACAGAGAGAGACAGAAAGGAAAATAGGAGGAAGAGAAAGCAGCACATTATCTCTGTGTAGAGTCCTGGGAGGAACAGCCTGTTTGTAGAGTGATACCTATCAGCTCCCTGGCTGTCTCGGGAGATTTTACTGTGGTGTACTTTACCCAGATAAAACATCCCTGCGTCTCTGATAGAAAGACTCAGACAGATAGTGGCAAGGTGAAAGGAAAAGGGGCAGAAAGACCGTCAGACAGATTGACGGACAAAAGATGGGCGTAATAGGTGATCACTTCCATTTAAAAATGCATGTTACAGCATAATGGTTACGATTATGCAGAATTTATCTTTTGGCAGATCCTTGTGTCAAAAGCGAGTGCAGACATAAGTAGCATAATGACCGAGCAGAAATATTGTGGCTGTGTGGTTCAGAAGTGTATAAGTCTGAAAATACTTTCAAATGCATACAATTTTAAGCTCCATACATGTTCATATATTGAGTATGTTTATAGGTTTTTCCCATCATGTTACATTTTGACCAGTTGTCACTCACCAGTGTGCAGCAGTCAGGGAGAATCACATCATCATCAAATCAAAATTGCATCAAGTTTTCCATATGGAAAGTAATTTTTGATGTGAAAAAGACTTCTGGGCATGAACTTGGAAGTCGGTTGTCACTTTGAGATTTAGTGATCTCCCAGACTACGCTGTTTAATGTCCCCAAGCCTCCCCCCACCCCCCTTCTGATGATTCACCCTGCTATGTGTCTGCCTGCCTGTCTGTCTCTCAGTCTGCCGTGCTGCCTCCTGGGGCCCCGATTGAATAACTAATGATTAATATCAACACAGTCACTGCCACAGTGACTGATTTACCGCACCCATTGATCCAGTCCTTGAGATGTCATGAAAAAAAGACGCAAATTCAACCGCAGGCAAGGTTTTGTACAACTAAATTATCTGAGCCTGACAAACGATGTTCTGTGTGCATCGGTAAAATACTGCTCAGGACACAACTTTTCATTCACACTTCTAAGCATTAAATCAAATCATTTATTTAAGCAGGTGTGTTATGCAAAATAAAGTATACGTCCAGGATTTTATATGTATTCACACCTGGTTGCTGCCCAGTGTGAGTATAATGTCAATCTGTTGGACGATGAGCAGTTTCATTTGAACAGTTGGGGATTAACTGCTTTTCTCCAGGGTGTTTGCAAAGCAGTTGCTGAGCAAAGATAGAGCACTTTACTCATACTTCTCTCTGCCAGATTTTCTAAACCCAGAAATATGATGCAGAGACTTTCTGGATACAAGTTAGCTTTTCTAAACATTGGGATAATACAACTCTGAGGTAACTCATCACTGTTTCTAAAATATCTATCAAAACTGGGACTGAAAGTTAAGCTGTCCTAAAATAAAAATAATACAGATAAATATGAAACAGGACTCTGCAAGCCTGGTTCAATCTAGCTGTGTGATTGAATAGAAAGCTACTGCAGCATTGGAAAATGTGCATTTGTCACATCCAATTCAGGTAAACAAATTATCAAACAAAAACTTTTTCTTGTCCTTTCCCTTTGGTCTCTCTGATTGTCCTACCTGATCAAATAGTTTCTGCACTGTCATTTATAGCAAAAAATAATTAGTCAACAGGGAATGTCTCCAATATATATCCAGACATACACAACCCAGTTCAAACTGTCTAGTGGCAATGCACTCCAATTCTCCAAGATGCTGGAAAACACTAGCTCGCCACTAATGTAGCGGGTACTTGCACTTGCTAGTAAATATTAAGGATTTATTAATAGTAGCAAGTTGGTTTAACTATGGGCTAGTCTCGGCTCAGAAGTCTAGATAAGACTGCTGGAGCTGATGGTCAGCAATTAATGAGGACACAAAACAGTTGGTGCTGGTACCTTGTATTGAATAAGTGAAAAAAAATATTTGCAGTAACAAATATAATGAAAAAAATAGAAAAACCCAAAATATATACAAACAGTAGTTTGTATATATATGCAGTTATGGCAACCGGTTGGAATATGTTAAGTAAGTGCACTTGCGTATAGGTTGGTTCGGTTCAGGATTTAACACAACAGCATACAGGTTCATAATACAAAAATAAATAAATCCCCAGAGATGTTCACACACGATTCCCAAAACTGCTGCACAACCCACAAGGGTTCAAGTGAGAGTTTGTGAAGAATTGTCCATTGATTATTGTCCTTTAAAGGGAAAGGATGTGAGTGGATTTGTGGCAGTATAATAAGAGTTGCGTGGGGGGCAGGCTGTGACAGCCTCCTACCAAACCAGTAGGGCTGCGATGCTGTGGTGTTGCAGAGCCGTGGTTTCATTAGCTCGCCATCTTTTCTCCAAAAGGGACACCTGGCCAGTTCTTGGATAAACGATGGCGGCAACAGACTCCCGACGGCCCAGCTGTTAGCACTGAAGATTAACAATGATATTCTTAGCGCACAGAGTATAAAACAAAGCAAAGGAACGAACGTTCACAAAAGTTTGAATAACACGAACCTGCACACAGCTGCCAGTTGGGTCACCCCACACCTCTGACTGGGAGAGACGCTGCAGCTGCAACAAATTGCGCTCTGCAAGACGCGATTGGCTGGGCGCCGTCATGTGACAATGTTTACATGAGGTAGTGTTTGGACAACAGGGAGAGCATAAATAATATTAATTATATTATTTTGATGTTTGACATATTTAGGCAAATTCTTAACCTGGGTTAAATGAGCACCAGCTATGATCTGGACCACATGGACAGGAGCAGGAACATATTTGCGTCCGTCTCCATGTCAAACCAGACACAGCCAGACAGTTCTGAGAAGCCATCATTGGACCTTCACCATTGGACGGAAAAATACTTTGCAGGTGGTTGTCTATCACCAAGCCTTCAGTTCTTTCCCCAATTTTCTTTAAACGAAAAACTAATCTGCAGTTCTGACTCATGCTATTGCAGCATATATGCTAGCCTCTTATGGAGCTATTGTTGTTTTGAATGAACAGTCACTCGTCTTTGTCGTCACCAAGCATAGCTGCCCGTAGCTCCTCACAAGACTGATCAGTCGGAACCTCCACTTGTTCATCCCAGAGCATTACTTGGAGCCTGGAAAAGATTTGTGCCAGGCTCCAAGATTTGTGAATCTGATCCGTCCAATCTCATTGAATCTCGTGATATCGGGGGAAATCCAGCTGCCGTGTAAGATACGAACACTGTGGCAAGCTTGGCTCAGCTGTTGGATGTTGAGCTTGGTGGCCTTTGTGCCTGCGCTCGTTTCCAGTAACATATCAAAATCTGTCTAGTAGTCATGAACTCATGACCTCATAAAAATGCAATTCTCATTACACACCAAAAAAACAAAAAATTTGCATAGATTATACATGTAGACAACTTTGCTCGACTTAAATGTAAAATGTTAGTTCATCCTAAAGCTCTCAATAGAACATTGACATTGAATGACATTATAACTATAAAACAGTTGCCTATTGACACATTGAGCAGCAGACACTCAACAGCATTGCTATTAACCCATTGACGCCGTGAAAGCATTACCGCATTTCTACCATTGAAACCGGGAGCGCTGTTGCGTCACTCTACCATTAAGGCCGGGACAGCGGATATGTCATTTTGTAGTATTTGTATTTTTTTCCACCTATTTTCGGTCTCTTGGCCAATGAAATGCATCAGAATCATGATCAGAATACATGCGGGAGTGTTGCAATGCAACATTGGACTTTTCCAGAACTTTGAAATCATGACGGAAGACGACTATAGCGGAGGAGCTCCGCAGTAAGTGATGGAAGAGATCTAGATGATTACAGCGCCGATCATTTAATTGCTGATCCGGACTTTGAACCCTTGGAACCAATCGACCGGCATTTATGGATGAGGAATATGTTTTTAGACGACATATTTTCACCGAAGAACAGACAGATTTGTGGCCATCTGGAGATAATAATAATATTATTAATAATATATTATTAGTAATAATAATAATAATAGGCTAATAGATTGTGATGATGATATAAGAAATCATGACTGTTTATGTCTTATATTACTTTGTGCGCCGTTGAGTACCCTGAAAAGTGCAACATATAAAATGTATTATTATTATTTATGATTATTATTATGATAATAATTATTTTTTTTATTACAGTAGGTTAATGAGAACTATGTCTTGTTCTTCCAGTGGTCATATCATGTTTGCATCTTGCTAATGGGCATGTATTAATATGATGCATAGGATTTTTTATTCAGTCAAATGTAACATTTGCCGAGTTTGTTGATTTTTTAAAAAACTTTATTGAAGGTTTGGACAAAGAAACTCAACTTCGTATGAAAGCCACAGGTATAAGCTCTCAAATACTTTTTGAATTTCATTTTTATCTGCTACAGAGGCTGAAAAATCTATTATTTAGTAGGTGTTGAATTTCCAGAAAAACTTCAGGTTTTAGGGCGTCATTTGAAAATCGCCCATAGGTTTTCCAGGCATTTTTTTCCAGGCGCTTTAGGCCTTAATGGGTTAATGAAAGTCATGTTTCTGGCCCTGACCAATATTGTTCAATATTCACTCTGTTTGTAGCTCTGTTTTGGCCTCGACAAAGTTCTGAGGGCCGTATCTGACCCTTCACCAGTAGAAACTTACTTTATCTGTCTGCTTTGATGCTGAACAGCTAGGGTAGGGTAGGGTTGAGCTTTTTCGCTGAAAACAGCTTCCGGCTGCATGGGGAATCAAGACTAATGAGAGTGGTGAGAGTGAACCTTAACAGTAAAGTTGGAGGCCTGAAAACCAAAACATTGAGCCTAGTCTAATATAGCATATTCAGTTTGACTTAATTTTTTATTGTTTATAAGTAAGAGAACAAGTTAATAATGTCTTAGCTACCCCAACATCAGCTGCTTTTTTGTTTGAATCATCTGAACTTTTGTTGATGTTTGTGTTTTATTAGAAAACCACAATGGAAATAAGCCTTCTGGTTTTATTTCGTCTTCATCAAAATAATCAATCAAATATGTAGGTCTAAGGGGAACTGTAGAGTCAGGTGATCATTCTTTAGGTTCTTTGCATAAGTGACCCACACATTATACATTTCATCTTATGTTGATCTATATAAAAAAAAACATTTATTTATATTGTTAATAAAACACTTCCATACCATTCCTCCCACCAGATGAACATCAATCCACCTCAGACATGGATAAACTGATACTTAAAATTACAACAAGATCACTCATTACTCCAGAGAAAAAGCTGAGGAAAACAGCCAAGAAGAGCTCATTTCACCACACCTGATTAATGACGATTTACTGCACGCCTCATCTCACTCATGAGCATTCCTACAATGAGACATCAGTCAGGCAGTTAGTCAGTCAGTCTCTAGCAGTCCGGAAGTTTATTGAACACTTGGTTTGATTTGGACAGTTAATTTCATGAGCATTGTGCTCCATTGTGTGTACTGAATATAGATTGCTCTATCTCCCTGAGTTTCTGAGTTACATTTTCTGGCAATAAAATCTTATTTTGTACATTGGTTGGAATCTTGATAACCGGCGCAATAGTCTGCAATACATTTTAAGCTGTGAGTAAATTCCACACACATCTGTACGTCCCCAGAGAAAGGCTACACTTTAATGTAGTTGATGTTTTTTCCAGAGTCAAACAGATTACCTTTCCTTTTGAAGTGTGTGAAGAGCCAATATGTGTCTTCTCTGTCTGTTGCATTTTGTCTGGTGGTTTTTAACTCATCATACTATGAAAAGTGAGAGTCATCTTGATGGTAAATGAAGTGTGAGGGTGGCTTAAGTTACCGGATGAAATTCAGATACGGGAAGGATCATTTTCAAAAATGTCCTATTATCACACACACATTTACTTCTGCCTCAACTGTAGTAATCCTACATGTGACACTTTGAAATATGAACACACACACACACACACACACACACACACACACACACAACAGAGTCCTATAACTAAAGAGTCCATAGAGATGGAGGAAAGTGCCTAAAAAGAGGGTAAATGGCATTACAAAGGCAACCCAATTAGATTATGAAAGATATTCTTAACTAAGTCTGAAACTCAATGATCTGTAATGGGAGTCCTGTGGCTTATAAAAGCCTTTCCCTGGTATAATCAGTCTCCCTCTCCTTCTCATTTTCCCTCTCTCATTCACACACATGTAACACACACATACAGTGGCCACCAGTCGCACTTAGATCTCTGCATGCAATCATCAGCCAACTGTGGCAGCATCGTACTCTGCTACTTTGTTTGAATTTTAATCACCAGCCAGTAAGAGTTTTAGTTTGAAATTTATCAGGAAATGCCACATTTATCCATAAGCAGCTCAGTCAGAATCTGTTCATGCACCCGTATGCTGTATGGACAGCAGGTTACAACCCTCTTAGTAACAAACTACAATACAGGTTTGGAAGAGGGGGGAAAAAACAACATACTGAAGATTCACAGCTGTGTTACACATCTGTACCCAGACATATGAATATAGATAGTGGAGGCAGTTCGGGTGGTGTGTGATTCACCTTGAGAACTTGAAAAATACGCTTGTGTTCAAAGAACTCATGTTACATCAACAATCAAGCTGTTTTATATTGATATTTATGGGGGGTTTTTATGAAATAGTAACAATAATATGCTTATTATATGCCTAAATCTATTAATAAACTACAAGAACTACAAAATTTAAGGTGTGGAAATTGATTCTGGACAAAAATAGTTGATGAGTCTCATTCCCAAGACAACAAATACCAACGCACTATGCTATTATAAGTGGCCTGTGAATTTATCTACGCCTAATACTTTGTATGTGTGTGTGCGTCATTTACTAGTAACTGGTGTGCACCAGGGCCCTTAATAGACTTGCCACTGTCTGTACTTGTCTATCTTTACTACTCAATCTGTCATAGTTGCAGCACAGCAAATTCTTGATTTTGTCTTCTTGCCAGTAAACACTTTGATGAAGGTCATTAAGAATAAATAACTGTTGTAAATTGGTTATTGTTGTTAATCATTACATACTTAATTTATCTATGTTGGGACCTTGACCAATATACAATGATGCATCTAAATAAGTCAATCTTAACATAAAAGACTTTTCCATTTAACGGATTAGTAATTTATGTTTATGTAATTTTGGACATATTTGTAAGCAAGCCCCTTCGGAAAATTAGGCTCCACACTGAAAGACGTATTCTTTTGGCTTCTTGAGTGAATGAGTATTTCTTAGTCTGTTTCCTTTCTTAACACTCTATTGCACACACACGCACGCACGCACGCATGCACGCGCAAACACACACACACACACACACACACACACACAATGCTTTCACGCCAACCTGAACAGCCCTGACACAAGCCATGTTCTCTGGATCATTAGCCTCATGTATGCTGTAGATCTCACGGTGCACTGAGCCAGGGTCAAGTCAGCCACTCAGAGTGTGTGTGTGTGTGTGTGTGTGTGTGTGTGTGTGTATGAATATGTGTGTGTGCGTGCATTTGGTCCTCCTGTCTGTTGTCTTGTTTATGTCTACATTTTTGTCTTTCTGTCCATCCATCTGACCCACAGATGAAAGCAAACTTCTTACACTTCATCTCCCTTTGATGCTTCTACAGTATCTGTTATCACAGAGTGCTTTGCTCGTGTGCCTGTGTGTGTGTGTGTGTGGACTGCATACGTGTGTGTTGTGTCAGCATTGGCGCACACAGTGTGCATAGCAACAGAAAATGTCGATCCCCGTGTATTTTCTGCTTGCTCCAGAAGTTCCTTAATACAGCATCAATGGATTCACAATTAATCTCCAGTGCTCAGTCCCCGCTTTCCTGCGCTCTTTCACCTTCACTCACTCGACTTCTTAACCCTCTAACATACACACACACACACCTAGACACACACTTATGCTCCTCACGTCTATCTTTTACTCCCTGTCTATTAAACCCTGAATAGGGTGACAACAGAATGCTGCCTTTCTATTGTAGTATTTGATCAGGACAGCTACAAGGCTCAAATGGGTGATGTAGTTATGTGCATCTATGTGGATGTAAGGGGATAAAAGTGTGACTAAGTGTGACTAAGTGTGTGTGTGTGTGTGTGTGTGTGTGTGTGTGTGTGTGAGAAAGAGGTAAGATTACCAAGATTACCAAGACATCTTTATAGTCTCGGTGCTGCTGTGGTGCCATCTTCTGGTCGGGAAGCACAACAGCTTTGATTAATTTATACAGCAAGCTGGAGAAGTGGCTGAGATGATGCACATTTGCATTCAGAACACTCAAATGGGGCACTGGAATAATGCGACATTTAAACACGAAACGAAGCAGAAACTGGTAGATTTAAAAAAACATTTAATATAGAGACAGACATCATAAAACAGTTCAAATAATTGCTGAGATTGGGTTTAACATTTAGCATATTGGATAAGATGACATGGTATTTATAGTGAATGTACATTACACAGAAAACATCAGACAATACTGTACAACCTGTAGAATATAGCAGCTTGCAGCATCTTTCAGTGCACACACAGAAACATATTCTCACTCTTATACAAACATAATGCAGTTATAATATAAAGCCATCACAATCATGTACACTGCTAAAGGAGATGTGTTAATTTGTCTCAAGCGCCATTCAGTCATTTCAGTGAAGCATCTATTACAGACAATGCAGTTACAAAGACCGTCCCTTCCTTTCTATGACAAAGTTTGAAGTGACAGACTTTGTGACGCTAATATCCAGAGTGGATTGAAATTGGAGGTCTGCCAAGGTCTGAGTGTGGGTAGATGGTAATTCATTCAGCTCAGGCTCTCTCTCTCTCTCTCTCTCTCTCTCTCTCTCTCTCTCTCTCTCACACACACACACACACACACACACACACACACACACACACACTACTCCTTCTGCAGTTTTCTTTTTGCATACTGACGCTGCTGCAGAAAAAACTTATAAAAACAGATGCACTCACACACACACACACACACACACACACAGACACACACAAACACACACACGCATGCATAAACGATGGATTAAGACACAGGTTCAAGGAAATGTTTGTATAGAAATAACTTGTGTGTGCATATGAATGTTATATCTCTGCTTTTTTTTTTAAATCCTGTAAAGCTGACCAGCCATACATTCCCTTCATCTACACTAAATGAAAGCAGCACATTCATATATACAGTCAGTGGTCTTGTGATAACATTAAAATACTGAAAATGTTGGTGTTTCCGTACAGCTGGCATGAAGACAGACACTTGACTGAAAGCTGAACTTGAACTAGATAACACACTGTACATCATTTATCCGCCTACCACAACATTAATTTCTCTCGTCATAGATCTATAAGACCCATATCACCTTTAGAGTGTCACAAATACACTCATTAAAATACTATGTACAATAAGGACTACTTTATCTAAGCTCCCTGGAGATGCATGAAGCCTGACAAGAGTGCCCTTAACATTGCCCTATCACTGGATAGTTTTCTAAGTGGCCCATTGATGTACTCTACAAAAGGAGCAGCTGAACCACTGCACTTTGGTGTTATAACATTCAAGTAATGCCAGGAATCAAGAGTATTCACATACACACATACCACTCTGGTGGATTTGCTACCAAATGAAAACCATGAAAAATGGATGAAACCAAATGTTCGCCTGCTCTGCTCCCAACTCATTCAAAGAATATGTTTGTAATGTGTTTCAATCACAGTGTTTCCCCATGCATTCATCTTTTAAGGGTGCTCGGATCAGGTTGGTATTGATCTGTGGGCTCTGAAGGTATGAACAGCATAGAAACCAGGTGTCCTGAGTGCACAGCTGGATTTACAGAAGTATGGGCTCTACTGTTTGATTTAGTCCCATGGTTGTGCTTCTATTGAGTCTCAAGGTTGGGGTAGTATTTGAAGACCTTGTAGATCCATTGTGTGTAGAAGGGCACGTTGATGAAGATGCCAGGCTGGTTGGCCCGAGCGCAGCCTCTGCCATGGACGCTCACTCCCACAATAACCTTGATCTCACCATCCTGACACACAAGAGGGCCGCCGTAATCCCTCTGCAAGAGAAGAAATGGATGGCACATTTTTCTATGTCGCTGGCTGAGAAATGGCTATCATCATTGTTTAGATTTATGGCTGGGTTAAATGGAAGCAAAATGCATCTTTAAGCTCTCAGTGACAGACAGCACCACCACTATTTGTGAACATGGACAGCTTCTCCTCTAAAGCTAGAAACCACAAAACCAAGGCTTTGATCGCTGATGAAATTTAGTGAAACAGTCTCCAGCTGCTCTATTTACAACGGACTGAATACTAAGCCTACGGATTCAAAGAACATTTGTTTGAGATGCGGATCAAAGTAAGCTTTGAAAGCTTTGTGTCGAACTAAGGAGCTAATATACTTATAAACTCACACTGGGAACAATTACTTTATCCAAAGGTCTAAAGGCGTGTTTGTGTTTACCAACAAGAACTGACGGCAACATATGAATTCTAGTGCAGAGTTTTCCTTCTGAGCAGTGAAACAGTTATTTGGCCTCGTGTTTAAATGGTAAAACACCTCAGTGGGAAAGGAATATGAATAAGTAACAGCTTACCTCACACACTCCCTCATTCCTCTTGCCTCCTGCACAGATCTTTGTGTTGGTGATGTGGAGGTTCCCTCTGTGCATCTCTCTACACCTCGTATTACTGACAATGGGCAGGTTGACCGCCTTCAGCATGTCATCATAGCCAGTGCCTAAAAGGGTTAAAGGTTGAACTTTTATTGCCTCTGGTTTTTGGTAGCATATGCAATACAATTTCCACCATTGTATTGTAACACTCCTACATTTTTGGCATCACCTCATAATAGAACATAAATAAAATAAAGTGCTGTATCATATTTAGTGCTTTTCTGTTTTCCAGCGTATGGAGGGAAGTGTGAATGGTTTATACAGAAATCATGGCACATTTTAACTCATATTAAAAATATAAATCTTCTGATCCAGCCTGTATATCAAGCCACCCAGCAAGCAGTACTAAGCAAGAGTTGAGAAACATATGGCTATAAAGTAACCACACATTTGAGAGAGGACTGTGTTACAATATACTTTTGCGCCTCCAGACTATACAGAATAATCCAAGACTGCTGCAGGAGAAATGCAATATAAATGCAATATATTGCAGAACTGGAGAGTCAAAACAACAGCTGTAGCGAATGCAGAATATAGGATATCAGTACCTTTGGTCTCCCCCCATCCATACATTTTACAGATTGTTCCTTCTGGGATGGAGCAGCCAGCCACTGGTAGCTGAAGTGTATGGACATTATCTGCAGGAAGGGCAGGCCTGGGATGTATTTAATGCACACAGAAAGGACAAAGCATGATCAACATCACACACACAAACATATATCAATAAATCTGTTGAGATTATTTTTCCAGGTACTCACTTAGACAACCTTATGAGGGCTAAACTGGAGCCCTCAGGACCACATATGACATGATCTATGCTCACTTCCTGTCTTTTGGACCAGTCCGGAGCGGCCTCTTGAATATCTGAGACTCCCAGCCACACCCGATACTCACTGAGGTCTGGAACACTGAAGACAGAGTTAATGCTTAATAAAATAGTCACATTTATTATTACTTTCTTCAAACTTACACTGACCAGAACAGACAGAGGGAGAAGACAGTCAGTCAGGTACTTGAATAAAGAGAAATACACATAAACTGAACAAATAAATCTTACATTTAATAAACTGAGGGGGAAAAAAGGCTAAATGCACTGACAGTTCATGGTTCAAGCAAAAGGAAAGAAATGACATTAACAGACAGCAGGCAGGGAAGTTACCATGAAGAGAAGCACTGTCTGTCAGTGAGCACCCACTCCTCTCGTATTAGTGAACCCCCACACCAGTGCTGCGTCCTAAAAAGAGAACAAGACACAAATGAAGGAAAAGCTGTAAAATATGTTATGATCCACTACTGTTATTGTTAAAAACTTTACATTAGAGAGTCAGAAAAATAAAGTTTTTCTTTAGGTATGTAAAATTTGAGAAGGAGAGGGACCAAACAATACGATATTACCCCAGAAAAGCTCTATATCAAACCAGATCAAATCAAAAATCAAAATTACTTTATTTATCCCTGAGGAATTCAGTTTCTGTTAACTCTGGAAGAATGAGACAGCCTTATGGCTGTAGGAGCGAAGGATCTTTTTTATCTCTCCGTCCTGAAACGGAGAGAGAGGAGCCATCCACTGCTGTTCTATATATATAATCTAAAATTGCAACTGTGAATGTGGGCTCTGGACAACTCAAAATTGCCCTTATGACAGGTATTTTACGTCTTACAATTGGGCGATTTCTACCTCTTTATGAAGCTACTGCTGAATTATAATTGCTTGGCTTCTTCTCTATCTAAACCTAAACCCACATTTGCTCACTATTAATATGCATGCATATAGTAGAAAGGCCTCTGAAACAGCATTTGGAACCCTCCACTGAAAACAAACATGAAAAGAAAAAAACAATTCCACTGAATTGTTTTATGAATTCTGGGGTGGTCTGGGCAGGATGGCCTACTGTTCTTCTTCAGTGATGGAGGGAAATGTGTAGAATATTAACTCGCCGCCTTACCCTTTCTGTATGCTGACCATCCAGCTGCCGTCTGATATGCCCACCGGACCTCCTCCCACGATCCTGGTTCTTTTATGGACAAAACAGGACACAGAGGACAGCTCACCTGGAAAAAACAGAATCACAGAAACACACACACACACACACAAATAGTTTTATATATCTCGTGGTATAATATGCATTTAATGTAGGATATAAATATGCATTTGCAGGCACAGACATACAGTAGTTAGTGGTGACATATTGTTTATACAGTCGCATTACAAGAGGCGCTTGAGCTGCCTAATGATCCGCCATAATCATCATTATATATAAACCATAACAAGTCATACTGATGAGGCCATTAATTAAGGTAATTATTGAATATATTCATGCAACACATGGGTGTCATTTGAACTCTATATGTCAAGAGATTGAGGGGTTCATCCTCTGCTCCTGAGTTATGTTCAGAAGAGAAACAGATGCCACCACTAGAACATAATGTCCTGCATTATGTACCTTAATAGCGGAACATAAAAAGGACTCCATCAGGTTCTGAAAACACTACTACTTGCCTTGGAGGCTATCAAATACAGATCAGCAGCTGAGCCACTCGCAAACATACAGACAGACATAAGATTAGACAGAGACACTCACCCAATGGCATGGGGCTCTGTGAAGCATCACCTGCAGAAGGTAGAGGAGACAAACAAGGGATCAGGGGTATTAGCCGATGCAAGATAAGAGGCGACCTCACACAGGGGGGCAAATTTCACGCTGGCCTCCAGGGCCCTCCAATTTGTCTGCAATGCTCATTTTTTAATCTAGGGGGTTGAATGTATACTGTTAAAGTTTTTAGTGTACATTTACAGCAATTAACTGGCAGCAGCTTTGCCTCCAAAGTACTGTTTTTTTTTTCTTCTAACAGTTTGTAATTTTACCAGAAATAGTGTTCACAATTTTGTCAGTAAATTACTGAATATTTACAGAACACTATACAAAATCAGTGCAAATGTGTGAATTTAAATTCAGTTTTCTCTTAAATTGCTATAATCACAAGATCTCCCAGATTGCATTGTAATACACAGCATGCCGCTGTATGACATCAATACAGCAGAATACTGTTTACATCTAATGTTGACAATATATAAAGACCTAAGGGGTGTTCCATCAACGTGGATTAAGGAAAAACCTGGTTTATTTTGATAAGTCTAGCTAATTTAAGTGAGAGATCGCCGCTCAGTAACCATGGTAACTTACACCACTGAACTAGCCTGCTCCGGGGCAGGCTGACTGTCGAGCTTACTTTAGCTGTGTGTCAAATAACGGGCGGAAACAAAATCCCAAAAGTCAGATCCATCACGTTTCTTTTCTCCCTTTTTTTTTCACAATGTGATGAGGCATGAATTTACACAACTATTTCAGTCAATCTGTTGTTTAATTGAAATGCAACTTTTGTTTTGGTCTGAACCCTTTCTTTGAAAGCTAAACATGTATAATTTAAGAAAAGTGTGCTGGCTGTTCCACGATCAATTAATGCAGGCTGCTTATATACGCACAATGCCGGCTTGTCTAGCCTGAGTTAATTTAGCGTTGACTAGACTCGGCTGAGCTGCGTTAGTGGAACGGCTTTAGCCTCAAGTGAAAGTTGGTGTTCATCTAACCAGACTTTTTCAATGAAGCCGCGGTTTGTTTAGCCACGTTAATGGAACACCCCTCTGACCACAGTCCGAGTTTGCAAGTTGTAGCCATTCAACATTTATGCTGATCATTTTCAAATGCAGTTTTTTTAAGATACTTTTTCTTTAGATCCAGGCCAGTGATTGGTTTGCACTCATGTCTGAAAATGACTTAGCAACTTTGCAACATTAACTTTGACAAGATGTCTAACAGTAGACAAAATGTATTTAATTCTTGAATGCAGGGCCGGTTATTCCTACAGGCCACCAAGGCGGCTGCCTAGGGCGCCAAATTTGCGGGGGGCGCCCCCTTGTGGCGCCCTTAAGCATACATCTTTGTTTTAACAACATTGATTAACGAAACAATTTTTAAAAAGTCTTTACAATCAACAGATCTGTGTTTTCTCATTTATTTATTCTTAGTTGTTGTTGGTAAAGTTCCAAAGTTTCTAAAAATTAAAATGTTGAGACCATTATATTGCCTGTATGTAGTTCATGTATCAAATATAAATACATTTAAATTTCATTTTTATGTTTATTTTTATTGCATTTGTATGTCTACATTTTATTTATTTTCAGTCTTTGCCATTCTTAATTTGATGAAGATCTGTGTTTTCTTATTTATTTATTCATATTTTCAATTCAGTTGCTGTTGGTAAAGTTCCAAAGTTTCTAAAAATAAAAATGTTCTGAGACCATTACCTTGCTTGTAGTTCATGTATCAAATATTAGTGTACAGCATAATACATATAACATAGTGTACCTATATCAGAATGAATACATGGAATGGATGTGGTTCGGGGGGGGGGGGGGGGGGGGGGCCTAGGGCAGGCAATGGGCTAGAACCGGCCCTGCTTGAATGGCAGCATTATTTGCAAAATTATTAGCTGTATTGTAGTATAAGAAGTGTGTAGTAAATAGGGTAAAATAGGCAAAAATATCCCCATTAAAAACTGAAAATTATTTTTATTTAAAAAAAATATATATATATGTATATTGGCAAGAAAAAAACATTGTTACCTGTGTAGTTTTTATATAAACACTATACAGGCACTGATACAGAACCATGATCAAAAACAGGCAAACTCACAGACATGCGCACACATGCATAGTCATGATGCCTTTGGCTCTTGGCCCATGTGGGAATAGTTAGAGGGAGCCCTCCCCTGTCTTCCTGATGAGTTGTGAATCTCTTCTGACACACACTGACCTGCAAGTGTAGACAGATCTACACACTGCAAACAGTCTGTGTCTGTGTCTGCTTGTGTGTGTGTGTGTGTGTGTGTGTCTTAGAATAAGACCAATGAAAAACTTTCAATTGCACAGTCTAACAGATTGTTTCCACTAACTGTGTGTCTCTGTGTGTGATTGTCTGCGTCTTGCATGTACACTCACATGGTTTTACAATGCAGTAGTCCCAGGGAATGGCAGAGTTGTTGGTGTAACACCAGGGACCATGTTTGTCTTTATCAGGGTTTCTGCAGTAGTTTCCCTCGAGGCCAGCCATCAGCATGCCACTGGACAAACACACAAACACAAAAGATCCAATAACTTATCTTTCATCAACATTCAGTAAGCCCAAAAGACAATTTTCAAAACAAAAGGGTGTCCTTAAGCAGATAATCCAACTGTTGATGAAAGTAAAATGGATTTGCTGGTGATTTATAACCATTAGTAAAAGCTGAACAAATTTTGCCAGATAGGATCTGGACAGTCAAACTACACAGCTGTGTAGGCTCCGTCCCTCTGGATAAGATAAGGAGGTGATTTGCAAAGGAATTACTCACTGAGACAGTATGCACCCACCTACACTCACATATCTGGTACATGCTCATGCAGACATATCCCACACATGAGGTTTTTCTCTTTTAAAACCACAAACAGAACTTGATAAGATGAATAATTGTAATGAAGAAATGCTTAGGAGAGGGATGATGGGTACCAAATCAAAGTGATCCAGAGTGTGTTCTGTTTCTAGCAGCTAGCACTGTGACTCCCTCACCCTGACTTCTGACCCCTGGGCAGGAGCCAAGCAGTGGAGCCGGTGGGCTTTGAAGTGCTCCTACAAAGGAGGGGTCTGGGGTCAAAGGTGATGAGTGAAGTGTATATCCCCCAGCCAAGTTATCACTCGGAGTCATTCTTGCTGAGTTAGGTCATCTTTAGGGAAACACTCCTCTAGCCATTAGGAGATGCTGGAGAGGCTAGTCACGGCACCCGCAGGAGCCGTTTACTCCTCTGAGGAACAGGAGGCCTGGCTTGATCCGCTAACAACAATAAGACGTAACTAGAGGTCAATAATAGGGCGCCTCCCCACACTAACAACCGCTTCTCAGGTTCTCACACATGTTTCTCAAAAACACAGACACATTCCCTGCACATGAGGCTGTCACGCACAAGCTCATATCACAAAGAGCTAACTTCTCAAGATTTCATTTTCTTGTTGAAACCCATGAAATTTGCATATTTTCTGCTCATTAACAGTGATTTCTTTTTTTTTTTTTTATAAAAAACTTCACTATGTTAGACTCTCTGAAGGGTTACATGTACTACAGCTGTGTGACATCTTGATCTCTGTGTTAGACAGAAGCACTTGTCTGGACTTTATTGATGGTGCAGGCCTGTTTTGTACATCATAGAGGAGTTTGCGAAAGTTATTAGGTTAGAAAGTAGCAGGGATCCAGTGGGCTGACCTGTTGCTGTGGTCTCTCCAGGGAGCACAGGCCAGGTTTGATCTAGTCCTTGACTGCTCTCCTTGGTAATTCTCTCCAAAGCCTTCGTAGCAGTCTGGATTTGGACAGAAAGAGGAAATAAGATGAGACAGGAATACTTAATGCACAAAACAATGAACAAAAGGCATGCACAATAAGCAGTACTCAACATTACAAAGCTTCTATAAACCTTCATCACCACAACAATAGTTGTGTGCATTCTTTGCCAACAGTATTGTTGTACTACAGACTATAAAAAAAAGAAGACAACCTTCAGTTTGTGAGTTATCGTGTCATTGTGCCTAGAATGCTGGGAAGTCGCCCACAGTGATTCCACAGAAAAACGCGGGTCAAAAATAAGGTTTAGGAGCTGTCTGTCACCCTGCATCTTATTTCTATATGGGAACATATTCAACCCTCCATGGCAAACCACAACCCAACCTCAGAGGGGCTTTATAATCCCAATGCAAGGCCACGTACTCTCAAAGACATGTCCCTAAGATCCCTTGGGAAATTTGCATTTGTGTATTCAGCCATAGATCTACATCTTTTACTTCCAAATCTCTTGCTACCCCAGAAAGACTCCCATCCAGCACTAATCCGTCCACTCCATCTTTTTACTGTCCAGGGAGACCTGACGATCCTGAGCTGCTGTCAGAATTCGTTTATGTGAGGCGAGGTGGTCAGTCCTTCCCACAGTGATATAGGGCCACAGTGCTCCGCAGGGACAGAGAATACGTGGTTACGAGCCAGTGTGTGTGGTTACAGGGTCTCATGTGAACCCGTCCACCCAATATTAAAATGTAAAAGCTATTTCTCTGCTTGGGATGTAGTGAAAATCTCCTGCTCAGATTAAGCTGTTGAGTGTCTCACCGCTGACAGGCTTGTTTTGGGCGCCACACTGAGGGATGTTGGTGCAGAACATTGTGCGGACTCTTGGGTCCGTAGTGAAGCACCATGGGAATTCTTGGCCATCTGGATTCCGACAGTAGTTTTCTCTCAGGTCTCTGGAAAATGGAGAGAAAGTCATACTGTAAGCTGCTCAGATATACGTGCGAGCTAGTGGGTGAGTGAGTGGATGGTGTGTGACTCACTTGCAGGGGTACGCTTGAGGTATGAATGTGTGGTTATGGGGATACTGAGAATCCCAGCGTTGGCACATGAGTCCAGTGGGCGTCGCGTCTACTGTCCCCCTATAACCCTCTCCTCTGCTCTGGTAACACTCAGTGGTTTCCAGCACATTACTTTTGGGAGGTGTTTCTGTGAATGAGCAAAAAAAAATATTAAGGAATCTTTGACCTTGATTGAGGTAACATACAGCATGTTTATAATCACTCAAATAACTTGTGTGAATATCCAGATGAAGGAAATAGTTTGTTTAACCCTTTATCAGGCAAATAACAATATTTGGTAACTTCAGATAATATTTTGAGAAAAAAGTTGCAAATTGACTCGATTAAAGTGGCAAATCTACAAGAAAAAAAGTTGCAGATTTAAGAGATTTAAAGTGGCAAATCTGCACGAAAACAATCACAGATTTACAAGAAAAAAGTGAAAAAAACAACAACTTTTTTCTCCCGGATTCACCACTTTAAATCTCATAAATCTACGCATTTTTTTCTTGTAGATTTGCCACTTGAATCTTGTAAACTTTTTTTCTCAAAATATTATTTTCCTATATTTTTTTTAAACATTCTGGCTTTATGTAATATCCTCCAATATTTTCTAGGGTTGAAATTTGTAATTTGCAAGTATTTCAATGAGTGCCCTATTAAGGGTTAAGGTCTCAGCCTTTTCAAACAACCAAAGCGTATACAAGTTTTACAGTGTAATAAAAAACAATTATAGTAGTTAAGACTTTGCTGGTTTTATAGATCAAAAGGTGTTTAAACACAACCCCCAAAATTCAGCTTTATATTTCCACATGTGCTGTCCATGCCGCTCTTTTCTCAAACACATCCACACAATGGCCTCTGAAGCACGTCATTAAATCATCTCATAAATGCAAAGAACAACGCAAAAAAACAGGTAGCTAATAATTACAGTTGTGTTACTCCATGTCAGTGTAAACTTTACACATTATTGCACCACATTTTATTGAAACACACATTTATCAAAAATAATTTGGCTTGCTAATTTATGCTGTGGTTTGCATGAAAAAGACAGAGACACAGATAGAAGCAAGTTTGTTTGAAATGACAGATGGAGAGAAGGAAAACTGAACTGCAGAAAGACTTGGAGGTGAGCAAGGCAAGTGAGGTAAACGTCAGTTGAACTGGGCCACTACACTGACACCTTGATGAACCAGATGAACGAGATTTACCTGCACAGACCTCCATCTGAAAACATGTTGGTTGATAGATATGATTAAGACCAGAATTCTATAAGGAGAAAATTTTGAAGGAAGTGAAACCTATAATCACAACAGTCACTCCAATGACTCTTACTCACACTGCGCTCACTTCTATAGTGAATTGAATGGTGAAAATAAACTCAAACCCATTTATCTAACCACCGCTCTAAATGACACAAATTGCAGAATACACCACACATTTTTCCATACACCTGTCCTTCTATTATTAATCCTCCCACTCAACCAACTCTGGTTTTGAAAATCACACAATTTAGGATTTTGTCTTCCAACTGTCAACACAAAATGGTCCAGGCTGTAACAGACAATTTACTTCGATCCAGAGTGATGCCCAAATCAATTGCCTAAAAAATGTCAATTTGTCTGCACCCTCAGGACTCAAATTGTTTAGATGAGAGTTGCAAATATCCCCTGTATCTGGTTATAAGCATGTTGTTGTAGTACATGTACTGGACAACAAACAATGAAGAGAAAATGATTTAGCACTGAGGAAATAGTCTGTGTGACAGTGCTTCTGACATGATGAACGGCAAAACAGCCCCAATGTCTTAGCCACCTGCTTGGGTTTAGAAGGCCCACAGTTTAATGAGTCTGATATGGCCAAAATTGGAAAAACAAGGCAGGAAATCTTATCTGCTCTACTTTTCTTTACAGAAGGGCTGCTCATTACGCAAGAACACAAGTTCATTAGCCTGAACATTGTGCATGATTGTATCCAACAATGTGTAACGCTGCAGATCCTCAAGACTCCAAAACAGACATTTTCTGTCCATACAATATGTCTAAAAATAGATATGCACTAGTTGTGACAGTAAACAAAAGAGCAGGCCTTGACAAAAGAACACTTTGTCTCTCTCCTCTCTGCCTTGTTTTGATTAAGACTAACTGGGTCGTAAACTTGGTCTGTTTCCCAACAAACTCCCATATCAGAGCTAGCAAGAGAGGGAGAGAAAGAGGGAGAGAGAGAGGGCAGGAGGGGGAGACAAATTTAGAGGGGAAAAAAGCAGGGGGGAACAGTGAATCACAGGGTCCACATGGAGGAGTGCCATCTAGTAAACATGGTGCCAGGACTGCTGATGATTCTAGCAGGCAAACAGGCCAGTCACAGACCCAGGAGAAAGAAGCTGAGTCCAACAATAACACTAGTGCTCTCTCTGTTTTATGTTCTTGAGGACCACAGTGGCTGTCTCAGTGACTTGTGATTATAGGTCAACTAAGAGCGTGCAGTATCTGCTGATGTACTCCTAACTATAGACACCCAAAACATAGAGCCAGACGTAACACTTACAGCTAGCTCTGACACATCAATCACACTGCTTAGGATAAGTGTATGAGGTGTAATGAAAGCAATCTGCTTGTAGTGTGTGTGACCCTGGGTGTTGTGTCTAAACGTGTAACAGGAGGTTAATGGGGAGCAGTAACTGAGCCCAGAGCAGTTTGACCACCACACATAAGAGCTGGCATAGAACAATAAACAGCAGTCCAGTGGCGCAGGGGGAAAAATAAACATTGTGGCTATTAGAGAAGACATAACAGAGAGCCAAACCAAAGCGGGGAGTTGTGTGTGTGTGTGTGTGTGTGTGTGTGTGTGTGTGTGTGTGTGTGTGTGTGTGTGTGTGTGTGTGTGTGTGTTTATTCCATAGTATAAGCAAGTGAGGGGGAGGGACGTGGTAAAATGAAAGGTACAGAAAATTGTTAACTCTGGTGCCATCAGTCACACTTCGTGGGCCTGTGCAGAACACAAACACACCCAAGCACAGACTTCCATTTAACAAGCATTGACATTCAACCACACACAAACAAACATGCACGCATGCTTACCACAAACTTTGATGTTGCAGTACTCCCAGGGTGTGTTTGGGTCAGTGGTAAAGCACCAGGGTCTGTGGCGTCCGTCTGGGTTCCTACAGTAGTTATCGTCTAGGCCCTTGTCAGGGTACCTAATGCAAATGATGCAGTATTACAACCTTAGTGTATACACAAAAGCAATATAAGAGTGAAAAGCATAGCATAAAACAAGTATTACAGTGTTGCATGACCCATTGCACAACTCAGCAACTTGAAGTGAAGTTATAGTGGCACAAAACGATAATTGTTACATTTCTTAAAGCCCAGTTTAGGGCTGTGTATATATGTATATGTGTATATATGTATGTATATGTATATATATGTGTGTGTGTGTGTGTGTGTGTGTGTATATATATATATGTGTGTGTGTATATATATGTATATATATACATATTATATATATGTGTGTGTGTGTATGATTAGATATTATATATATATATATATATATATATGTGTGTGTGTGTATATATATATATATGTGTGTGTATATATATCTATATATATATAATTTTGATGTAACCCAATACATTTGCAGTAATTCATATCACCTTTTATGGTGATCTTTGCAACATATGTCTACATTAAAACATACTTGTTTATTCTCAATAGTGGTTTCTATTGCAATCATTTTTAACTTGAATGCAAAAAATGGGAAATCAAAAACAAGCTAAATTTAATAAAATGGCATTTATTCAAACCAGGCAATTGCACACATTGGACATCTGTTAAAAATAAAGGCCTTTTTGTTTCATGTCTTTTCACTTGGAACAGTCTTGTTTAAAATCAAACTATTGAGAGGAACTTCAGCAAATCTGCTCATCAACTGCCATTACCTATTATTTTCTAGAGACCAATGTACAGTCTCTCACAAATGGATGAACTGCAGCTGCAGATCACCACTTTTAAGTGGATTATGGACTGCAACATCAGGATTTTCATGGAAAAAACTGCTCAACAGTGGCATTCTGATAGGTGCCATTGAGCTAATGGGACTGTGTGCTCTGGGCAGCGGGCCTATAGAACAGCTGATGGCTCCTGTGAGGCCAGAGGTAGAGGACTGTGCGTTTATGTGAACAAGGTTCGGTGCACAGATCCTGCTACAATCTGTGCTCCAGTTATTTTGCTCTCTCCTGGCTTTTTTCCCCCGTTCCCTGCTTCCCTCTAGATGCAAAAACACACCCCTCATACATCACATATGCTCAACTGGCAGATTAAATAAATTGCATCACAATTTTTACTCAATGTTCATGATTCCCACGTAGAACAAGCCAGGAATCATTGAGTATATTCGATAAATTCCCCCCCCCTTGCCTGGAGGTACCTCAAAAGGATATCATATGTCCATGTTCCTTCTGAATCCTTAGGAGAACAGAGAAGAAGTAGAGAGACAATTCACTCTTGCACGCAACTAAAGCATTAATAACTGGAATGCAAGGACTCCAACTGTGAATCTGTTCAGAGCTCAGGGGAGTGAGGAAGATAATAAGCTACACCATTACAGGTGTTCTACAGCAAGTCATCCCAAAGTCCCACGTCCCTCCAGGCCTCCAGCCTCCAGGCGTGCAGTATCAGGCTGTGGGACCCTCTCATTACATTAGTGCTATGAGCAGTCTGGGACCTCGTTTACACAAACACTGGGATGATTAAGGATGTGTTAACGAGTCCCCACTAATCCAGACCACCTGCCATCCGACTAGCTGGAACACTCTCTTGACACAGAGGAACACACACTCAGCAGACTCGCACGTACACAAACAAGGTATCATGTAAGGAATACAGGCTAAAATATATGGCCTCTTTAAATAGGTATAAATTCATCTCATGGCTGGACACGAGTTTGCTTAATAATCTATCGAGAGCTTAAAGCGATTCAGGCCAATTAAGTGAGAATGAAAAGTTTTCCCAGCAAAGTTCTGCTAAAAACATGCAATCACACTGGATTCTGATGGCATTCCTTCAGGGAATCACACATTGACTGACTGCAAATCACTCCAGAATTAGTGCACCACAACCACAAAAAAACATTGTGTGAACTTATTACTGCATAAAGTATTAAACTATATAAATCCATGTGTGTGGGCTTAAGTGTGATTGAGCATGCACGATTTAGCATGATGCTGAGTGAAGACCGTGTGTGTGTGTGTGTTACCTCTTGGGCTGGTACAGGTGTTTGTGTGGATCATCCAGGTCCCAGCGCTGGCATTCCTTTCCACTTTCTGTGTGGTCCATGGGTCCTCTGTAATCTTCCCCATTACAGTTCATACACTCAACTATGCAGCAAAGACACACACATTCATATGCAGACACACACGCGCACACACACACACACAAACACACAGAGCAAGAACTTAGAGAAACACACTGAATCAAACGATGAAAGTTCAATATCCCTTTCTTCATAATGAGACACTTACCACATTACAAAAAAAGAACTTCCAAAAAAAGAAAAAAAAGATTGACAGCACAGAATGAAAATAAAACATAATAATTATAGCAGCACAGCTATGGGTTGACAAAGCAATAAGATCCAATTTAATATATTTTAGGTCATGATTTTCTGTCCTAAAATGGTCATGTAACATTTTGCAATAAAAGCCTTCATAAATAGCTGATATATCTCCCTTAAGTTCAGACATTATACACTTACACTTAATGTACAGACGCATGTATTATGTGTTACAGTAATGACGCCGAGGATCTCTTTGATGAAAAGGCACCATGTTTTGCACGGCGACTAGTCCACGCTGTCTAGTGTAAACAACAGAGAGCATGCAGATTAAAAGCAGATGTTTATGAGTCCACTGCTGTCATGACAGAGCACATTAAATACCACTGGCTGCATGTGTGTGTGCGCACGCCATGTTTGCTTGTCCGTGTGTATGTTTCCTATTAGGACCAGCTAATTTCTAGAGAAACCCTTCCAGTCATTTTCTCCTGAATGAACGCAGGCACTCTATCAAAATAAAAACTCATTATCTCTGTTGTACAACTTATGATAACCCTAGAGAGACACCATATGTGAGTCGGAGAGCAAGAAGGATTCCCATCCTGTCTTATCGAGCCACATCCTGGTTCCTCATTAAGGTGATCCAGTGTCATACATGCGGAGGAAACAACCCCTCTGACAGCATGAATCCCCAGAGATTAGATAGCAGAGGTCATTACCATCCCCTTTCTACTGTGCCTGACAGTAATATTGTGTGATATAACATAAAGGCTGAAACAGCAGTGGGAAAGAGTTTTTCTTTCATCACAGATTTTACTCCTACATGCCCATAGCTCGAACTCAGCAGTTACCCTCTACGTGTGCTACGGGGATGGATGGAATAGCTAACAATTTATCTATAGGAGACGACAGGGGATTCATATCCTCTAACATTCCAACAACAGCCTCTTTAGGTTCAAACCATTTACAAAACTTGAACTGATGGAATGAGAGAGGACAGCATAAACTGAACCACACACCTGGAAACGGCTGCAGCTGGCCTCAGCATATAAATGTAGAGTGGAGCATAGTTAGAGCCAGCGTTGCTTAGTCCAAAGCACTATGTGATTGCATAATTTGCTGCAGCTCATTTCAGACTATCAAGCCTCAATTGGTGAGGCAATTTGCAACATGGAATGAGCATTATTTTAAGATAAATGTCCACTCGGATACACACAGACATATTTTCTGTGTGGCTGTGTGTGTGGCTTACCCTGTGAACACTGTGGTACGCCACACTCCTGGTGTCTGAGGTGTGGCTGGGTGGTAAAGCACCACGGGCCGACGGTAGAGTTGTCTGGGTTGCGACAGAAGTTTTCTCTGAGGTCCTTCTTCTTGAATCTCTTCGACATGAATCTGTCAGGAGCAGAGCCACAGTTACACAACAGACACGTGTACCAAGACCGGTTGCCAGATAATGCAGCTGGCATGCAAAGCAACTTCTTTTTGAAAAAGCCCAAGGTCGCAGCTCTCTTTCTATAGATCTCTGACAGAATGACGAATTCCTTTATTCATGTATTAGAGAGCTGCTGCTTAACTCTGATGGCTGAAACCTGCCAGTAAACATGACCTTTGAATATGAACAAGTGTAAAAGTAATTGATGGCAAGGCTAAAGGATCAAACCATCGCTGACAAGATGTTATTAATGAGAGAAAACACAATAATATGTAGAAGAAATGTTAGTTTTCCATGAGGCTGGTTTTGAATGTACTGTAAACACACTGACAAATGACTCATATCTTCTACATCAGGCCAGCACATGGCCGCAGTCTCCAGTTGTGTTGATGGACATAGCGTAGTCTTTGACTCAAGCTGTGTTTTTCCACATGATGATGAAAAGATAAAGTTCTGAAGTGGTCTGAGTGGGTAATGACAGTTACATAAATGAGAAGGCTTTTGCTTGGCAATCTAAAAAGAGGAGAAACCTTTTACTGATAAAAATGCAATTTGTCCTTGCTTGTGTGTGTGTGTGTGTGTGTGTGTGTGTGTGTGTGTGTGTGTGTGTGTGTGTGTGTGTGTGTGTGTGTGTGTGTGTGTGTGTGTGTGTGTGTGTGTGTGTGTGTGTGTGTGTGTGTGTGTGTGCGTGTGTGTGTGTGTGTGTGTGTCAGAGTTTCCCAGGCCTGTAAGCTGACTGATAAAACATACAAAGTGCCTGGGTTTAATTACCTGATCTACAGAGACATTAATAGCAGTCGGATAAAGCAGGTTCACTAGAAGTACAAACATACACTGCCCTCTTTGATTCGTCTGCTGCAGCGACATCTCACTACAAAGCATTTCAAAGTCATTTAATACCTCTGAGTAAAGGGAGAAGGAAGGAGGCAGCATGTAGGCACATACACCTCATCTAAGATGAGGTGTATGTGTAATTTCTGAGGCTCTCTGATGGTTATTCATATCTGTCAAGTGATAAACTTTGTCCTTATTTCACTGGTAATTTTGCCTCAGTGCTTTTCTATTGCATTGGTTTTAAGTCCCCTCCTATTAGAAAATGTGTTTGTGTCTGTTTATGTTTATGTTTAAGTTTGTAGAAAGGTGTTTTCACATCCTTCTACTGAAGGGGGAGATATCTGTGCACTTCCTGTATATCTGAGACAAACATTTGCTCTGCAAAGTAGATTTGTTATACAACTTCGGAAGCCAATTGCTGTATTACATACAAAGGCTGGAAAAGAAACCTGATAAGACTTCTGATATGTATACAAGACACAGATTGGTGCACAACAGTGTGGCTTAAATATGTAGGGCTGAATCACTTTCCAATGACAGAAAATAAACCAGACACTGAAGCCATAGCTGCAGATCACAGTCAGCCCAATGCAAGCAGTAGTGGGTGGGGTGTTAGGCCAGATCCAAGATTTTTCAATGAGGGAGCAAGAGTTTATGTCCTTCCAGAGTATTTTCAGAGGTTTGTTTTTTGTTTTTTATATGCTTTAAAAACTGCCTGGAAGGGGGGTTGAATACAGTTGATGAGAAAAGATACTACACCGTATGTAATTTGTGACATAATGCCATGTTTTTGAGAAAGCTAAACAACTTCTACAGTAAGAATGAGAAATGAAATACTTTGTAAGACCTTTTGTAAAGGATAAAAGCAGTTATCTTAGTGCTTACCAGGCAATTACTAAAGATCAGTGCTAATTTAACTTTCATAATCCTACATAAGGCATTGCTTCACTTACATCTTTTGTCTTTAAACTCCACCTAATTGGCTCTTTTTTTCTACAGGGAGCTTCACTGTGTTAGAAAGTATGCCTGCATATTAGAAAATGAGTTTTATCTGGGAATTTAGCTGGGGGATGTACCTAAAGCTTAACCAAAGGCTGCATATTAGATATGATCCTAATCCCAGTAAAAGACACACATGCGCACACACACCTAGATAAACAGTAGGGCCGCAGCAGGAAATGATCTGTGACTCTGTAAAGTGTTACAGTGAGGTCACTTCTGATGAATGACTGCTCCCAGGAGCCTAATCAACCCCTAATATATCATACTCATATATACATAGAGACACATAGAGACTAGCCCCTAGCTACTAGCTAATTGCATCACTAACAGACCAACGCTAACAGTATGAAGCAGCTCTGTTTGACATTGGGGTGAAAAGCACATCAGGTTCTTACTTGTGTTCATGAGGAATAGGAGAGGCCCAGGACTGGCACGGGATCCCGCTCACTGTCACCGACCTCCGCCCCCTGTAGCTCTGACCTGTACCCACAATGCACTCCCTGACATAGTCTGAATGAGACACAGAGAGACAGCAAACCAGAGTGAGTAAGTGGGATGAGCCAACAACCTGATCGCAGCGTTGTGCACACACAGCCAGTATGGATGATGAAGAAAACAGACAGAAGGAGATGTTCAGCTATCATGCAGAGCTTAACAAGGACGTGACAAAGCCAAAAGCCAAATCTGGTTTCCTAATCTTCTGCAAAACATTTGGATCCAGTAAAGTAGGCTACACAGCTTGCATGTTCGCTGTTGTGGTCAGTTAGAGTCAAGTGGGATGGGGGTTTCCATCGTTTACACAAACTTAATGACAGAAAATGAACCATAATGTGCTGCGACACAATAAACACGACAATGGTCCTTGCCCTTCCTTCACTTTGCTCTTGAGGGATGGCGTCATTTCAAAGCTACAGTCACTCTGCACGTAGGTATTTATAGAGTTATACAATTCTCCTGCATGTATTAGAATAACAATGAGTACATGCTTCTGATTGGAAGTGAGATTATGCAGAGGTTTTTTTTCTGATGCAAAGATATGGTGGCAGCAGGGGCGCCACTTTTCAGCTGGGAGAGAGAAGAGGTGGAACAGTGGAGGGCACCTTTCTTTTGATAGAGTTGATAGTCGAAGTCTTGTTGGCTCTGAACTCCTGGTGAGTTCCTGTCGAACGACAGCCACTGGCATTTCCTGTTTTTATGATCATAGAGGAACGCTCTGGAGAATAAGGAGGAAAGTAAAAGGAAGATGAGAGAACGGGCGGAAGAGTAAAGTACATAATGTCAGGGCAATTAACACAGCTGTTACATGAGTATGCGAAGCACTTCGGAGGCCTGCTAAACCAGACAGACAACAATGCATTACACACGTGAAACATGTAAGGGAAGCACTTTACTCTCTTTGTACTGACAGCCATTCATTCACAGTGTGAAAGACTTATGTTACCATATTTCTAAAAAACAAAAAACAGCAGTTGAAAGGGTGAAGCCATGAGATCAGACTTACCTGCAGCTGAAAGGCAGTCTTCTGTTGCGGCTGCAGGCTTTGGCACACTTAGCCATGCTCAGCTTCTTGCTTTTGGTCAGGTGAGAGGAATCAGGCAACACCACCACCAGCCGTATACCATCAGTCTTCTGGTAGTCCTGGAGCGTGTTTCTTTTGCCCTCTGATACACAGTTACATGACATTTCCATAAACATTAAGCAGTATTTACAACTGCTGCCACAAGTGAAAACTATCCTGTACATCTGCCTACTTTATGATTGTTTTATTTGACTTTTTAACTGTACTATTTTATCATCTAAGGACCTAAGGAACCAGGAATTCTTGTCACTTGTAAGTTAAAAAAAAAAAGGATTAGTATTATATCTGTTATTATTAGCATGCACACAAACACACAAGCAAACACGTGTCTGCAAGGTAGTGTGGATAATGAGTCAAGCTTGACTGAGAACAGTGTGAAATAGCATACAATGTGCGAATTAGTCTGCTTTAACTGTTATTAATCTACAAGACCTAATGGGATGCACAGTCATTTATCACTGCCCCCAATGAAACTAAGAAATGACACACACACACACACACACACACACACACACGGGTGCATCAGTTGTTGGCAGGTTTTCTGCATCTCTGCAAAATGAGAGCCAGTTAGACATTTACATTTAGACAGAAAACCCGTTTAATCTTCTCCTACCTATATCTCTGCCTATATGCACTTGAGTCGATTCAAGAGCTTCCATCAGCACAGGAAAAAAAAAAACTTAATCATGTGGTGTTTCTGTTGGAAACGTGACTAAAAAGCTGTCGAATCTTGGAGGAATCATGTAAACAACAGAGCTGGAGTTTCGGGCTCGGTGTTTGGGGAGGTTTGGGGATGCGGTGAACAACCTGAGGATCGTAGGGGACCGTCATATCTGTCCGATCCGCAACTTGAGTCTCAGTGTCTCTGCCTGAGTGCCGAGGAGCAATGAGCCGCAAAATCGCACTCTGTGAGGACAACAGGATGACTCAAGCTCCAATTTGACTTAAATATGTGTAATTTTGTGGGGTAGTGGGCTGTATCAGTTCACTCTAGCATAGCATGTATTTATCGCGTGATCCATTCAGACAGTGGGTTAACGCGTCCCTCTGCGGCGTAATGCGCTCTGGCACAGAGAGGCTGCAATAATACTACAGCAAGAGTTAAGAATAAAACGCCTCTGGTAGATCGGCAGTGATTTTCATACCATTTTTCCCAAGAATGGCCCACTTAGGAACACTTCTGATGACTATGAGTCACTTTAACTATAACATCTTGTTAGAATTAGATCCGGGGAAATAACTTATAATATCACAATTAACAAAACTCCACACTATGTATAATAAAGACATACAAGATAATAAAAGATAAAGACATACAAGAACTGAGTAAAGTTATCTCCAAAAAGCGTCTCTTAACTCCTGTTTAACCATCTGTTTTGCGCGCAGCGCAGCGCGTTCTGACAGCAGCTCCAGCCCCGGTGGCAGACGTTAGGGAGCAAAATGGTTTGATCCAAACTTACCAGAACAAGAGATGACGAAGAGACCGAACAGGAGCTTGTAAATCCACATCGTCGTGACACAGTTGCCAACAACAGTTTCAGAAAATAAGCAGGGAAACAATGCTGCTTGCTGTGCTGTCAGACTGCAACCAGGAGATGTTTCTTCCACCACTGCACAGATGATGCGTCTCCTCTCTAAGTACTTCCTCGCCTCCCTCCCTCCCTCCCTCTCTTTCTGTGCGTGTATGACTTTATCTCTCGCTCACTCTCTCGCCTCTTCTTTCTCTCTTTCTCTTTTCAATTAAGAGGTCTTTATTGGCCAGAAAAAAAAAACTTCAGTGACGGTATATGCAAATTTCCATATCCTTATCAGAATATGATCTTTATCACTGTGTGTGTGTGTGTGTTTGTGTGTGTGTCATTGTGTGTTACCACCCAATAACCAAGACCTCATATTTTTAAGAAAATTATAAATCGACTTTGATTCTTTCCCTCAATTCCTTTGTTTAACTTTGATCCCCCACCTTCGTGTCTTCCCACCATAAAAGAAAATTGAAAACCTAAAAAAACAGCATGCTATACAAATATACAAGCAATACAGATCTAAGAATATACAAAATGTATTGTTGTTATTTTTTTATTGTAAAAAAAAAAAGAAATCACACTAAACATTACTACTGACAGAGGCCCACTAAAACTCCCTGTGGAAAAACTGAAGGAACACAATAATAATCATATTTGTTCAACAGATTCTGTGTCCATCCCTCCCTGTCACACAGCAGCATCCCACTCAATCATCTTCTTGTATCTTTTTTTTCTTCTCCCAAGATCACCCAGCAGCACAGTGTGCACAATGAAACAGATATTGGCAGGCACTTGTCAGTGCCAGGAAACTCTGTGGGGATGTAAAAGAGGAGGGGGAGGAGTGTGTGGGGGGTTGTTTATGCTACTTTTCTTCTTCCCCCCTGTGTCAGATAAGAAGTGAATTTAGTTGTGGTGGGGGGGGTGGCTGAGGACAAGACATCCCAATCAATCTCCAGAGTGTCATCTCTATTTCCAGCGATGACAGCACGAGATAGGAGATGTGACACTTAGCTGGCCTTAGCATTTTCTTTAAACACCTCAGTCACAGAGCAGTGCCCCTGTCCTCCAGTGACAGCCCGATGGGGTGCACGGTAAATAGAAATTAGCTATTACAGCACAGATTGAGAATAACTGTATCTTGGGGATTCCCGGCATTTTCTTTTAGCAGAGCAATAGATGGATAAATATGTAGGAGGAGACAGGCTCCATCTCTATCTCCTCTCTGGTTCAGTGAGTAATGCTCCTGCGGCTTCCTGAGAGGACCACAGAGTCATTCGCAATAATAAACAATCAGCCATGAGTCAGATACTTTCACTGGAGCGGAGCACAAGTCTCATTTTCTTTCCCTCTCTACCTTCCTTTACGTACATGCAACGCAACCGCTGCAACATGCATTCAGACTCATTTTCGTCTGTCACATTCACAAACACGCATGCTCCCACATAACAAGCTGCAGATGACTTCTCAAACCTTCACCAGTTTGAGCCCTCATCACCACAATCTCATTACTGACTCTCCTTGCAGGAATCCAGTGGGTGTTTTCACTGTGTCTGCGAGCCTGGCCTCCGCTAAAAGATGGAAATTAGAGAGACCCAGTAGCCCACTGTTGCTCATATGAGCGCTGTCAACATTCCTCACATCTGTGGCTGGTTATTGCCAGAAACTTCATATCTTCATGCAGCTGGTAATGGAGGGAGGAAGTTCAGTCGGAGATGGAGATGATATGGAGAATGAAGAAGTTGATACTGAAAGAGATGAAGAGCAATGTGAGTAAAATGGATGGACTGTAGCGGGAAGCACAATACAGAGCAGTGTGCTGAAGGCTGGGCTGTCGGAGAGCATATTTGTGGAGTGTGCGGAGTATTAATAGACTTCCTGCAGAGTTGTTTGGAAGTTCTTGTGTGCATTGTGTGAGTCATGTGTTGTATACTGTTATTTCGCTGTGCATGTGTGTGCATGTGTGCTTACATATGTGTTTTCATCTGCAGCAAATTAGTTGGACCTCATCTTGACCTCTAATGGTTCCAGCAACTCTTCCAGATTTCAGCCACATGACCTTATTTACAAGAGATGGAGTGGGATGGAAAATTGGAAGATGGGATGACAGGGAAACTGTTCAGGCAGTGTGTTAGTTAGACTGAGACAAGAGGAGATAAGGAAAGTGGACAGGGACTCAGATTGAGGAAGTGCAGTGTAGGAGCAGAGGTGGCTCAGGTATTTCACTGTAATGAGAAACGAAAGACATTTAGGGGTTGTTTTAGTGTGTGTGTGTGTGTGTGTGAGTGTGTGTGTGTGTGCGTGCGTGTGTGTGTGTGTGTGCGTGTGTGTGTGTGTGTGTGTGTGTGTGAGTGTGTGTGTGTGTGTGTTCGTGATGACAGTGGTGGGCCTAGACGCTGTAAACACAGATACTCTGTCAAAAGATCCCCCTTTAAACAAACACACATTTCCTGTTGTCAGTGAATGCGATTGTAGTCAGTGCTCGTAATTGAGATCTGCTGACAGTAACACAAATAAACTACGCACATGCACAATCTGTCCACACAAACAGTTAAAAAAATATGGCTTCTCAGATAAAGCGTGTGTAAAAACAAGACTTTTTTTTTATTTCATTCACCCCTGTGGTCATCCTACAAGTCACATTTCCATTAGATTTGTCAGATTGCGACAGTAAAAAAAGGCTGGAGAGTGGGCAGCGGGCACAAATGCAAAACTGTTTTAACACATCAGTTCATTAATATGCACATTAGCAGACTGAGTCACCAACACATACCCCAAAAATAGCTTTAAAGAGGATCAGAGGACTATAACAGATATACAGTAAAACACTCAATATGCCATTGATTTTTCTTCACTCTCCATCTGCTTTTGTCATTGTCGCTGGAATACTGAAACCTCCTTTATTGATCACTGAAAGTAGAGTGAAAAGTTTTACTAATGACCCATGACGTGCTACCGAATCATTCAAAATTGAAGTTGTCATGTCTGTATGTCTCGAAAAATTGCTTCAAATGTTTTGTGAGTAAAACTTACAAGAAATATTGTGAGTCTGCAGTTAGTATCTCATTAGACAATAACTTTTCAAACTCGCAGACTTTAACAAGATAATTATTATGCAGAGTGAGACATTAATGGGCCTCATGCAGCAACATTGTCTGAAAATGTTCTCTTTTTTCTCTCTTTTTTTTTCTTTTAAGAGAAAAAAATAAAAGAAGTCAACTCCAGATGCACTGGAGTGGACTTTCACAATGAGATGTGTTTTTTTTTCTCTTCTTGGCAAAAAGAGCTCTGTGAAATGTTCTCTTACCTAAGAGAAGAGCAAAAATAAGCAAACATTGGTGAATCCCCCAAATCAATAACTACTAACACAATACAGCAGTAAGAGGACAGTTGTTCATATATCACTTCCTGCATGAGGCCCAATAAGTCTGAAGACATACGTGCAATTTCAGCTCAACAGAACATGACTAGTTCACAGTGCACAGCCCTAATTCAGCCTTTTTTTTCTGTTCCTCCTCCAGTGTTTATGGGTGTTGATGTGAACGTCTGAGACAGAACCTTGGAACAATACATCAACAAAAGGGCCTGGTGAGTTTGTATATCCACGCAAGCCATAACTGTTTAAATGACACATCCTTTAGCATGGTACACATGAAGTGTGTCGCACAAACACATCAACATCCTACACGCACTCTATTGTCGCCAGCCCTTTGACAGCAGATGTCAATCACTCAAAAGTTAAAACACTGAAACAAACTGGAAAACACACACAAACGGGTCATGTTTACAAGCTTTATTGTAAAAGAAGGATTATTTTGTCCTATTGTCTTGTATTCAGATACAAATGTTTATTTTTCTAATCAACTTCCCTGGACACAGTAGTTTATAGTAGCACCTACACTTCCCTGTGGGACCTGTTCATTAGAGCTCAAAATAAACTCTATCACACACAGTGACATGACCTTCACTAAATTCATTGTAACAACAAAACATATTGAATACAGTACAATGTTAAAAAATATCATTTGCATACACACACGATCCAAAATCTGGAATTTGGCTCCAAGTGAAACGCTTTGCGAAATTCCAAGCATCTATCACTACAAAAGAATAACTCCCGCATGTACACAGAATACAGCCAAGGTAGGAAACCAAACACTGCCCGGGGATAAGGGGAAAGGGGAGAGCTGGTCTAAAAATAGTGCCCAAACCTGTGTTTCCTCATTTCTAACACATCTGCTAACAGTCAGCTTGTCTTGTCTGCTGCTTACTGCTAATTTACCCCCGCATGACTCACGTAGAACTGGAGACACACAGGGGAGGGAGGGTGGTCGGTAAAATTAAAGAGCAGAGGGGAAAAAAGCTGCTCTGGGGCAGCAGGTACATTTCATCCCACATGTGTCGGCGTCAGACCTCATACATGTAATTAACGGGTTGATGATGAACATTGCGTATATGGTAAGCGGGACAGCGTGCAGCCTGGGTCTACCGAGCCCACCTGAGTGATTCGCCAGACACGCACACAGGTAACTTGAAGCATGAAAACACACAAACATGTTCTGTGGGGTCTTTAGGAGCCAGCTGCAAAAGTTTTACCAGTCCACCCACTCTTAGAGGTGGGCCGGTGGTACGGCGCTCATCAAAGTGTCTGCAACCACAACCCCCCAGGTTGTCAAAAATCCCTTTGGCTGGTGAGCACACTTCTCCAGTAAAGATTTATCTTTTGAGTCAACAATTTAACTCGCTGTAGAGAAATATCTCCACATCTACTGTATTGACTGTGACAAAGTCTACCAAATAATAAATCTCAACAACTACGGTTATCTCTGAAAATGTTAGCATGTTAAGGATGCTGGAAAATGGAACATAGCAGTGCGGATAATTCCCACATGACCCTGTTTGCTTAGTTGTCATTTTCGATATTCCCACACAGCATTTTTGCATTGTATTTGTCTGAAACAGCTTTTAGTCTTCTATATTTATAATTGGTATGATAAAAATATCACCTTGATGACACATTTGACCCATTTAAATATTATATATTTCTTATGTGATATTCTGGTTTATATTATTTAATCAGAGGAGGAGGATGTGAGGTCTTATTGTTATTCTGAGGCTATAGGTTTGTATTGTATCTATATCTGAATCCATTGGCTATTAGTCTGACGATGATTCAGCAACTGGGGGCAATGGGAAATATTTCTGGGGTTCCAGTGTTGCCGCCTTCTGTTTGCCTGTCATTGTTTACAGTTTATTAAACAACTTCATTTATACTTTTTGTATGTGTTTTAGGTCCAGACAACATTTTGGCTAATCTCTATGAACAGGTATTGGCATGTTAATGCAGATACATTTTTCACAAAAGCTAATAAAAAGGTAAATTGACATTCAGTAAGTTCCAGAATTGCATTTTGAGTGTTCTGCCTTTTTTTTGCTCTCCACACAGACTGTTTGCCTCCATTCAACCAAAGCCTGCTCAAACATGAATGGTCAAACAAACCAAATGCTTCCAATACCAAAATAACTTTGCCTACAACTTATGCATTCATATGCACATATCCATTTATAGAGGTTAGCACTGTATCCTCATGTGTGCATGATAAAGGCAAAAATGGTAACACACTTGTAAGACCATTACTCCATCACACTACTGGTGAACCTGCAGGATGTCTTTAAAATGCCTTACAATTTGAATGTCATATTCACAAAAATGTGTTAATACAGGGACTTAACAAAATACCTGATGCCATGAGGAGAGTGACATATATGCTTTAACCTTGGTGATTGTGCGTGCTGCACTCAAATCTAACACCTCATGTTACAAGTTAATGTATGTTAGGCCCCACTCTAAACACAGAGAAAATCCACAAATCAATCCCCAATCTGTGCTGGAATGGAATGTGTCCCGCTGAGACTGTTCACCTGGACAGAGTTTTCTAACATTTGCCAATCACTCACCGAGCACACACACTCAGACGTGTGAACAGCATGCTTACAATCTGAAAGGAGGAGAGAGAAAACCCAAGGTAGTGAGAATAGACAAGTGTATGGTCATGTTTATGGGTTTGGAAAAGCCCGTGGCATTTCCTGACATTCCATGCCAAATGTGTGTTTGGTTTCTTTCCAGTCCTCCGTTTGTCTAACACCAATCTTTCTCTCCATCCCCACTTTGCAAATATATTTTAAGGTTTTCTTTGGCTTACAGTGTTGCCAGATTGAGTGGGGGTTTGTAAGAACATGTGCCAAAAAGTTCGAACAATCACAGGAAAATATCTGAAGCCTATTTAAGATCCTTTTCTGTGATTAAGAACTGTACAACTGAAGAATTAAGTATCTGTATTTTCCTTTCGTGGCAAACAAAACCCATTTGGAGTTCCATAATGGTTAGCAAAAACATAAAGATTTATCTCCAAATACTGTTTGATCCAAGTCTGGTGGAGAAAGAGAGAGTCTAATTCAGGAAAGCACACATTAGATCAGTCAGGTAGCAGTCACTTACAATAGTGGAGGCTTCAGTGCACAGTAAGGGATTGTTTTTATGGGATGTCAGAGCTTCACAACAGAATTTTAGTGACCCTGATGCCCTTTCCCGGCTGTGTTTTATGGTGATGGAAAAACTGTGACCTCTCTGTTACTGCTTACAGGAAGTGTACACTTTTTTTTAAGTGATAGAAAAAAACAAACGGTGCCAATTAAAAATCTTGCAGCTAATGTAAACTACATTATAGTCACCAGATTGAGGGAAGTTTATTCTTAGTTGGGTTGATTGCCCCGGGGGTGTCATGAACCAGAGGCTGCTGAGACTGTCGGGTCTAAATTTAATGCTAATGGTACAATCAAAGTGTCATTGAGCTGCAATACTGTTCCAAAAATAGAATTCACTGGTAAGCCTCTACGCAAATGGATGTTGTATTACTATCAAATGAACTTTAGGGCTTTACTAATGATGTGCTAATCCTTGGAGATCCAGTCATGGGTCATGTTGTTGATGCAGCATCAGTCTCGTGTGTCACTTCCTGCAATTAGTGGAACAAACTCAAAAAGCCACTCTCTGACTTCAACGTAACCACCAATGAGTCATACAGTTCCAGCTTTGAGGGCTTGAGAGCTGGTGAAATGTTCAGTCTTGGACACTAATGGTGTTTCTGCAGAAACTGTTGCATCAGTGGGTAAAAACAAAAGCTGATGGGTAGAAAAAAACAGAATGTTTGACAAGGGGTATATGATGATGAGATTTTAAAAAAAGAAGAAGAAACTAGCCGTCACTCAAATTTAAATGCGTCTATTGAATGAATCATTGTTCTGTTTGACATCACAGCAACACCAGAACAATTGCATCAACATTTTAATGGGAAAACAAGTCAGAATGGAGTTTTCCAATCAGACAAGTTTAAACAAATTTATCTAAACCATTCATTTGCATGCAAAAACAAGAGTCAACAATTATAATCATTATGTGCACATATTTGCAATACTGCAAAAGGTCACACCAGAAAATAAAAGACAGATAAGGTAATTATTTTAATGTTCGGCTTTATTTTCTTTTCAAACAAAGGGTTTAAATACCATGGTAAAATATGGACTTGTTTTGTGTTTGGCTTGCAGTCGTAGACATGCCATAACTGAGATCCCATGGTTTGATTCTGACCTTCAACGCCCTCCAGTCACATTTTACTATCCAATAAAGGAATAATAAGAAGACAGAATAGAACAGAGAAAAAGGGGAAGCTGTTGCATGTGCTTGACTCAGTTAACTTCACTTTGGTCCAATATGTCAGCAATGAAGTTGCTATGTTGTCACAATTAAGCAGATCCGTGCCCAGAGCTGTAAAGTAAGACACAAGTTATAAAGAAACAAAAAACATCCAATTTTTTTTCTATTGCTGTGGGTTTTTTTTTTTTACTTATGACATATTCCAAATTAAAAATTGAAAAAAGGCGCAGAACTTGTCCCTGCTTTCCCTGCGTCTGTAACTTCTTAAGCCTGGCATGTTAAAGGGTACGACCTCGTCCTCATTTACAAGAGTATCCCGTTACAGCCTCCCCTCTACATATCTCTATATAGCACACATACGGAGACCTCCCACTCCGACAAGTTTCCAAGAAAAACAAACGCCTTTATGCTCTCCACTCTAAGCTGTGGCCATATTGATTCTTAGATTACCATCAGATAAACACAAATAGCATCAAGTAAAGCATGTGTAGCTTGTGTGTACAGCTACTCTGAAACTCAGGTGTTAGCGTCTGGCTTTCTGCTGCTGCTCTGTGCAGAAGATGTCCGTGTCAATAATGTAGCCAGAGGTGTCACAAAATTAGAAACACAGGAGAAAGACCTGAATCAGAGCTTACTGGGACACAATGCACCCTGCCGTGTGTCATCATACACAGAGTTAAGCTTTTCACCGGAGGGAGCTTCTGCCATCCTCCTCACTATGGTATTCATGTGAGAATCTGTTCGTGAATGTGTGCGTTTGTTTCTAGAATGGAGGAGAAATATCTTAACAAAGAGGAAAAACCTGTTTCAAGGGAAGTTGCACATTCCCCCAGGGTGAGCATTTCCACTGTCATTAATGTGTGAATGCATGTTGTACTTATATGCACCTATGTCTGGCCCTTATATTTGAATTGGAATTGGACATTTCAGTCTAATGCGGTCAGTGTAGTGGGGAGGAAGCTTAGCTGCTTACTGGGGGGGAAGCTGCTGCTGCAGAAGCTGGATCTGGGTGTGTCTATGGTAGGCTGGTCACTGCTGGAAGCCCCACTGTGATGGTCTCATTTGCTTATGTAGGTCATATAGAGGCATTAATATTGAATTGAGAATGATTAATAACCAGTTAAAAGTTCATTGTAGTTGCTTTAAGAGTAACTTAATATTCCATGAATACTTTATTTTTGCTGACCATCTTTGGTTTAACTTCTTACCTTCCTGAAGCGATGTAGAAATGTGCCCTCAGGTGTGTCAGTTAATCAGTGTTGAAACACTGTAATACGAGTGATGCTCAGTGTGGTCACAAAGACTTGAAACTTTGAACCAGAGTGGGTATTGAAACACTGCTTTTCAGCCTGGTGTTAAATCACTCTTTAATCCTAATTTCTTAAAATAGCACTTGGCAGTAGGGCAGTAATAGTTAGAGGAGTCACAGTCAGTTCATGCAGAATACAAAACTTTACAAGCCTCCGACTGTTCCGTCTGTAAACTTTAAGCTCTATGTCGTTAGCATCACAACACAGTGCTGATTGGCGTGTAGCTCAATAACATTATTGCAAGCGAAAAAATAAAAAAAAAGCCAAGGTTTCAGGTCAGCTACAACAGCAATGAAGAGACAATGTGTCAGTGTAGCTCCACTGTTATAGGGCATCTTAATAAAACACATCCAGCGTGCCAACGCACATTTGGCAGCATCACCCAGATATTCTGATAACCAGGATAAGGAAAGC
Source organism: Centropristis striata (assembly GCF_030273125.1). Taxonomy (NCBI): domain Eukaryota; kingdom Metazoa; phylum Chordata; class Actinopteri; order Perciformes; family Serranidae; genus Centropristis; species Centropristis striata. The sequence continues at coordinate 15,011,853 of NC_081522.1, read as the reverse complement.
ATACTTGAGCCTAACTTCCTATCCCTGTTCCTTTCAATACTTTAGATGCAAAAACAGAATGGGATAAATTGGCATTTACTTTGGCATATAGCCAAGATGGAACTAATTGGAAATCTCTGCCTAATGCACAAGTTTTATTTTTTCTTATTTTATTTATCTTGTGTTTTCAGTTTCATATCATAAGAGATTTCTTTCAATTTTATAACCTTTTGTGATCTGTTGCTTTTCAAGAGAGTGTTTGTTCAGTGTTTGTGCAGTGCAGTACAAAAGTGTTGGACATTTTCCTTGTTTTTATAATAAAATGGTTTTCTAAAGTTGGCAGTGGGCGAAATGCTACCTCCGTCCTTGACAGCATGTCTATCCTTGGCAATGGCACAACTGTCTGTTCAAAATGAAATGAAACATATCCCTGTGTATTTGGGGTTTTCATTCCATTGTATCAGACTTGAACTGAACTGTGACGTCTGTGTACTCCTGCTGGGCAGTGAAGAAATTAGGAAAATCTAGAGTGCTATTTCAATCACCGCCATGTATACTTCATACACAAACACAGACTCAGTGAAACACAGCTGCAGATGCACTTCCCTTTTTCAGCAGCTGTATCTTTCTCCAGGAAGTATGTTTGGTCTGCTCCAAGTGGAGCCAAAGCAACTGGCCAGATGTGACAATAAAAGGAAGCACGTCAAGTCATAACAATACAACACTTTTATTGTGAATATATTATATTTGCACAATAATCAACACCATATTATAAACATTTTTCTCTTCTTTCATTTTCTCTTTTATACAGTAAATAGTATTAGTGTACAAATGTATACAAAATGTATTCAGGCTAGTCAAGTTCCACAAAAGAGTAATTCATGTACAGTATTAAAGCACAATCAGATATCAGAGGGACACGCACATGCCTGCACATAGACACGGGACCCCCGGGGTAAAACACAAGTCAACACGCGACTTTGATAGACAGGCATAACCTGAACACTCAACAAGGTCACCATGAAGGCAAGGTGGAGAGAACTCAACTTGATTTGTTAAAATAGCTATAAAAAAAGGAAAACTTAAACACTAGTGTGATCCTCATGACTTATGGCAATGTAAGGCAATGCAAAATTACCACCGGTACATATTAGTGTGTTCTCAAAGTTCTCTCCAACAGGCCCTGATGCTGATCATAGGCATTGACAGCGTTCAAACACAGAACAAGCTCATCCCATGACATTGCAGCGTTTCGACACTGAGCTCTCAGCGTCTCTCACTTATAGAGCAAAAAACAAAGAGGAAACAAGCCTAGGAGAACAGCAAGGAGAAGAAAACAAAGAAACAGTCATTTTGATATGCTGATCTCATTCACAAGTCATCTTGGCTCCTGAGTCTGGTGATCCAGAAAGGGAACAGAAACAGGACTAATAAAGAGAAGTGTTGGAATGCAAAGCTCAAGTCTGGTTTAGGTTTGTTTTGACCGTGGAGGAGAAGGATATTCCTCTCCCATAGTCAAAATCACTGGTTTATTCTACGGTTGTCTGGACCACATAAATTAGAATAACTGCAACAGATTTGGCCCAAGTTACAACATAATACTGCAAGGGCTACCCACTCTGCTGAACTGCAGCAAGCATTAGCATAGAAGCATACATGGTGAGAATGCAACTCGGATTCATTGTTTCATTCAGATAACAGACTGGTTGAGCTACTATGTAGGCACTGGGAATCTGATGCATCAAATTGAAGACCACCAAAGCTGTCAGACCAAGCACAAACATATTTGAAATTGTAATATTCTAATAGATTTCCACATTATCTCACTTATTTCTCAGCGAGATATTTAAGATATCAGTCTGTCTATCTGTCTAACGTTGTAACTTCAATACTGATGCCCACATCTGAGGAATCTCCTGAAATAAACCAGCTTGTAGATTCTCTGTAGTAGGTTTGTGTGTATCTGTGGTCCTTGTGAGCTTTGGTGTCAGAGTACTGGTGTTGTCTTTAGCTCTGTACTGAGCACATGCTGCTACAATACAACACCTAGCTATTCATGTTGAATGTTTGATTTTGATTACAAAAAAAACCAAACGAAATAGATAAATAGATAGGTACAGTACATTTAAAAAACACTCAAACAAAAGGGATATTCTTTATAGTTGCACTGGTTGCCAAAAATAAACAGTCATTACAGCATAATGATTCATACGCAATAAGTATAATAAGCAACAAACAATATCGACAACTACACAAATCAACGCTGTCAGTGAACATACAGTCTTTGAATGATATTTAGTTGGCATAGTGGGACTCTTCAACCTCCTCTAAATAAATCAGAAAAGAAATGAGGCAGAATTAAAGGGTTTGGTTAGCTCTTACTCTTGCACCATAGAAGGATATTAAGGTGTATATCATGGAGATGAGTTCAGCTGAGCACAGTAAATGTGTCTGTATTTTCCGATATGACCAGGAGGAAATGAATGAGCGACCTTTGGCATTGGAAAATGGAAATGCTGATACTGTCAACAGAAAACAAAATGTCTTGTTGCCAGTATTCTGCATACATCCGGGATGGCATGACTGGAGTGTCTTCTGGCCTCTTGTTGGATGAGATGATGATCGGCATGTGTGTGTATGAGTGTGTGTAGGTGTGTGTGTGTGTGTAAGGGTCATGAGTGTTGTAAAGATGTGAGGAGCCACAGCAGCAGTAGTTGGAGCCCAAGCATTGGCCAAAGACACGGACTTAGACAGGTCCCACCTCCACAATCAGAATCATCTTCCTGTTGGACAAATCAGTTGTCAGTAAATCAGGTAAACAGTCTTCTTCTTTAACTACCACCGACATCATTATTTTTGCTACTAACAATAATGAGCAGTTCATGATTGTATTGTAGTTTAACCTATGGTACTCTATCATAGTATATCCTATAGTGTTGCATTGTATCATATAACTTAGTCTACCTTATTAAATGCTTAGTTATTCATATATTTAGGACATATAATTATTCATTTTGTTGCAGGGAGTTAGATGACAAGATCAATATACTTGCATATCTAGAGGTTTGGGCAGGAGATGGTTAGCTAAGCAAAAAGACTAGCCTGGTTCAGGATCCACCTGCAAGCACCTCAAAAGCATAGGATGAGACAATGGGCCCCTGGGCACAGATATGCAAAAGGCCCCACTAGCCTGTTCTTTAGCCTGTTTTTGTTGTTGTTTTGTTGCTTTGTCGTTGCATACCTCTCAAAAAGTGGCACAGGAGGTTGTGTGTCAGTAACACAAATTACGGCACTTAGGTACGTATCATGGCCATCGTGGCTCGCATTCTTAAAATTACACACGTACGGCCCGTGGTTGTAAAATAGGCCGCAGTTTCTGTTTTCTGTGATTTATGTTGTAAAACCACTCATTTTAGGTTTAGAGCAAAAAACTCATGGTAAGGCGTTATAAAAGACAGTTTAAACAGTAAATAAGTGTACGTTAATGCCCGAAGTGATGTAGTTATAAGGGTCACGTGACTGCTGAAAGTTACGTAAAAAAACTTAAGTTATGTACATAAATGTGATTCATGTAACTTATTAAAAAAGTGTGACTAGAGATAAAAATGGTTTAACTTTTGTCTTCATACGGGGCACAAACCCCGCTCTCCTGGGTGAAAGTCCGGTGTTTGTTTGACCCATCCACCACCCCTGCCTCCGCTGTCAATCACTACAACGTCAGCAACTACTAACACAGCGGACGCATTGCAGCAGATGGTGAGATACGGACACATAGCTCGTTTTTGGCTGCCTGTACGCACAACCTAAATAAATATTTTTGACGGGAGAGCAGGCTGGTACCTCTCTATGGTTTTGTGTCTCTTTGTGGTCTTTTTTCTTTTTTTTTTACATTGCTTTGTGTCTTTTTGTGGTTGTTTTGCAACTTTTCATACTCATTGTGAGTCCATATATGGTCTCTGCAGCTGTTTCACATCTTGTTGTGGTTGATTTGGTCTCTTTGTAGTCATTTTTTGTTTCTTTGTGGTCATTTTGAGCCTCTTTCTGGTTGGTTAGTGTTTCTTTGAGTAACATTATTTATATGAAGACAAGGGTGCCCCTGATACCTTGGGTGTGTTGGCACATTGTGTTTTCCATCCATGCTCAAAAGCTCACTAATAAACACATTATATTTGATTTGTTTTATCCCTACAAAAACTGAAATTTAAATATGACAGTTGATGGATTTGCGTGGATTTGGTGGACTATGTCTTGGCAGGGAGCCAGGCGAGTTGTTTCTGCATTTCTAATCTTTGTTCTTTGCTAACTTGCTGCCAGCTTTATATCTACAGTGATACTGGTATTTATCTTATCATCTAACTCTGACAACAAAGAAAACAAGAGTATTTCCCATACTGAACTATTCATTTTAATGCTCTGCAGCAGTTATAGTGGTGTTCTGGACCTCATTGTGCTTTTCGTATGTATGTATGTGTGTGTATGTGCATGCCCCTGCATATGACAGTGTGTGGCTTTTTTCTATTTGATGGGAGTATTCAGGATATCCGTGCATGCCAAAGGCCCAGAAGAAAGAGGTGGGAGTCCACTATATTCAAAGGGCAGGAAAGCCACGTGGCGCTTCCTCTGTTTACTCCAGTGACAAAATGGACTGGTCTGGACACAAACTGCCTTCCTACGAGGAGCCAAGCCAAAAGTAATGGGACAGATGGAAAGAGGAAAAGGGACGCAACCTACTTTTACTCCGTTCATCTACTTCCTCAGCTATTCCTTTGGTTCCCAGCACACCCACCCCCCTATATAAACACACTGGCACATGAATTAGTGGCCTGTTATGTGTGTGATCTACGCCTTTAGAACACAATGAAAGACTGAGTTCACAAAGATATGGGAAATAATTTTTCCAAATATTTAGACGTCTTATAAACTGCTCAAAGTTGGGTGGTAATGCAATGACCTCACACACATGTTTTTCACCTTGCTCCTTTGTTTGAATGATTTACCTTAAATGCTACAATACATGAACTTCCATCCAATCTTTGCAAGGGCATCTAAGTGCATTTGCTTGTGTATCAGGTCTGAATATTGCATTGCAATCCTTGAAACCCTGAAAGAATCCTCAGTTTATAGCAAATAACAGCCAGATTTGCTCACATATTTGGTTCACAAAGCATTTAGCAATGCAAAATAAAATGCTAAATGTTGTTTGCAGATGTATAGTAGTTGTCAGCTCATATAATGGATGTGTGATGCTATTTTATCAAATTGACTTAACACTTTAAACTGCCAAGATTCAATCTGCTCCCCATCTGTTTGGTAAAAAAACAAACAAACAAAGAAAATACAAGATGCCAAAGAAATATGTTTCTGTTACAATAGAAGCATGCAAAAAAAAGAAAAAATCCAAATTGGTTGTTATTACAGTGCTATTTTCTTAATTCTAGTGGGCCATTTCCTTTTCAAATTATTTCCAAGTGTACGAAAAAAAAAGAAAAAGTTGAACGGACATGAAATATTTAAAAAAGAAATACTGTGTAAATGCACATAAAATGATATGTTTGATAGAGAGGTTAGTTAGAGTCTAAAGTCCCAGTTGCTGGGATGGATGACCCAACAAATATTGCATAAGAAATGCTACTTTTCTTCTACTACTACTTACATTGAAATGACCTAGAAACAGTAAAAAAGTGGTGAATAGTGGTGCAACGGTACAGGTAACCCACAGTACGATCCGTACCACAATTTTTGGTCCGGTTTCGGTACATGTTTAACTTTTTTTTCTTGGCTCTTTACAATGTTTCCCCTGGCTTTGTAAGCCTACATTGACATCCCGACACAACATGTAAAACATATCTGTGCTGCTCACCTTAATTGCTATGGGCGGTGATTGCATTCGTTTTAACACTGAACATAAGATGTTAATGTTGGACTTTGTTGTAAGCTAACGCTAGCCCACTACCGTTAGCCGGCTAATGGCACAACAGTGACATTACCTCGCAGGGAGGGGTTTTCACCTGCCTGGAACTACGCTCACACACACACACAAAGTGGCCTGTAAAGCATCTGCGGAAAATGAATTGCTGGACCGAAAAGCCACGGTCCATAAGGACGTATTGTCTTGTGGAGAACAGATCGAACGGTATGGTATTTTACCACGTATCGTTGCATCCCTAGTGGCTAATATGTCTGCATGAAGCTATGTGGAGACACTGACCCTGAACTCAGCACCAGAAACAACAAGAGAGGTGAGAGACTCAGTGTAGGACATCTGCTGATTGGACACAAGGGTTCATCCTACCAGACAAGAGCAGCAGCCATTGGGATGCAGAATCATAAAACAAGAATGACAAATGATGAGTGAAAAGATCATACCAAGCAAGATAGGCAAAAAGTGACAATTGCATGCAAAATTAATGAAATAAAAAGTATAATGAAGTGATGAATAAATAAAAAAATGAATAAATTAAGTATGGATCAGAGTGCAGCAGTGCTTTAAATCTCTGTAATTTGCTGATGAAAACCAGAGAGAATTGACTGAGGCCAACTGTGAAACCTCACTAACAGAGCTGTTTCCAGCAATGTTCTCTGCACAGAGGCATGTGTGGTTGTGTCTTACGTTTTCATTGTTGTCGAAACACACGTCTGGCCCTTTGCGGTATCTGGGGTTCTGAGCCAACTCGCATGGATCCGGACCTTCAGCTGAACAGACACTCTCAGGAAAAAGCGAATTTACAATCACCGTAGCATATTTTACACTTTAAACAGCAACTATTAAATGATGTGCTGACTTGTCATTTGCCTGCCAAAGAATTCAACTCATCAGCCTTGGCAGGAGATAGACTGAGAGATTAAAAAAAAATTTAAATAGGCAGTCTTCGAAATAATTATACATGTTACATATTTTATGTGTGGTAGATTGCGACACTATATACTTTTATGGACATTCAAATGAATCTTTATCATTAAACCTTGCTTATGTATCTTATACACTTATGTGTCTTGCTGTGGCCCCAAAGTGTTGACCTCTGATGAGGACATCTGTACTGTTACACCACTTGGAAGCAACACATCTGTAAAACAGATAAAATTGTAAAAACAGACACACTCTGCTCTTAATTCTTAACCTTAATTCATCCAGATGGCAACATGCAGCCAGATGAATTAAAACAAAGAAATGTTATCTGGGTGTAACGTGAGACAGTCTTTCATATGCCGTGCATCTGGTTTACTGTTCACCCGTGGACATTCAGGGGGGACCTACTGCCAGTTCCTTAGGTGTGTGTCCTTGTATTGAGAGTTGAAAGCCCCCCTGTCATAAGGGTGATGGATGGAGGGCTGGAAAGTAAAAAGGAAGTGTAACTCCATGTTCGATTTTTACGAGTTGAGTGAAAGGATACAGGGTTGCTCAGCCTGTCGTAGTGGCCTGGGGTCACATGACAAACACGTTGCCTTGGCATCAGTGATCAAGAACACTAGGTTAGTGTTTGGCAGCTTCTCTGCACGGTACATCCTAGAAAGCACACGTGGACACAAAGACATGCAGGTAAACAGTGTATACAGTATTCATACAGTAATTAGTAAGTTTTATATTATCTATAATATATTGCATGTGCATGTAAAGTGTTCAATATACACAAGGATGTGTGCAGCGGTACCCATATGTACAACTTCATACCTTTTTCACCTCTTGGGATTGGCTTTTTATGGTAGTTATGAAAGTTTCTGTGTCTAAAGTTGTTAACATTGGGGGGTAAAGCACCAGACACGTGGGACTCATAACTCCCAGTAATTACAGCCATATTTAACCCCCGCCAACGGCCCAAAATGACACAAAAGGAGGTTAGAGCAAAGTGGATGTGCAGTGGTCCGTGAATGTGTGTATTGGTGAGTTTGAAGTATAGCCAGAGAGCGAAGGAAGAAAAACAGATAAAAGAGCTTTTGTGCTTCCCTCTGCAATTCCGGTCACTGACAGATCAAGGTAATCTGCTTCTGATCAGAACTCATCAGAAAACAGCTGCCTGAAACCAGGCTGAAAAACAGAAAGAAGCCAGGAAACTAACACTGTTCTGGACCCATCCCTGCAGACCATTAAACAGAAGGATGTCCAGGAAGAGGACAGAGTAAGAGGTGGAAAATTTTAAATAACCCCTTTTGTAGTGTGGGGACAGAGGTACTGAAATAGGACCACATGCAGATTTGTGGACATATGACGAAACAGCTACATACCTGGAACAGTTTCCACAGTCCAGGACACCTGAGTAGGATCTTTCATCATTGTCAAAGAAGTACTGAGTCTGCTCTGTGATGCAGCTTTCCTTAAACATGGCATCTGGTATGTCATCATCTGCTGACTCCGCTGGAAATACAAGACAAGTTTAATAAAGAAAAACACTGCAAAGGATTAGTGAGAAAGCAGCGGGATTAAAATCTATCCAATGAAGGGATAGGTTGCCAGATTCTGTTTTCTCATCTTAATAACGCTGACAGTTACATTTTCCACAATCACAGCTTTTGTTGCTCACCTGCCTCTAGAAGGTTGGGGAATATGAGACCAAAGATGAGCTGCTGGAGTATCGACCTAGACACAGAGGGTGAAAAAAACAAAATGAGTCACGTGCATGAGTCAGTAGACCATCTTTAACTTATTTACATTGAACAACCAAACAGTGTTTAATAACAGCCACGCATCTGTTCAAGGCTGGAGTTTCTGGTGATGTAAATGTCAAGGGAAGTATCAGTCATTCGTATTTTAAAAGCTGGTTATATTGCAGTTGGACAGTCATACAGATAGTGATGCAGTATAATGTTGTGTAACTGCCCTTGTCCTACTCTGACCCAGCCAGATTCATCCCTCAACAACATACAAGTCCTCTGCCATACAAACTCCTACCCTGAAGTACAAATGTACTCCCACTCTAAAACACACACGCAAACACAAAAAGTGGAAGAAACAAAACATAGAAACACAAACGCCCAACATGTACACTCACCAGGCAGCACTGGAGGCCCACCAGCCAATACTGAGCAAGTCTGCAATGGTAGGCTGGAGAAGGACAAAAGACATGTAGAGTCAATACCAAGTTAAAGTGGATAGGGGGAAAATCACATTTTTTATTGTTTTATATTACTATTATGGAATAGGAAATAAAAAAATCCAATATCCAATCAAAGTGTTAAAAACTAAAAGAACCAAGGATTAATATAGTTTTGTGTCAGCAGTTTTTTGCCAACCAGCTTGTAGAATAAAAGCTAAATTACTGTAAATGCAATACTTCTTTAAGAGAGAGTGACTGCTGTCTGACAGCTTGTATGTGTGTGAGTATCTAACCACATAGACGGAGCGGGGTCCTGCTGCAGCCTTGCTGTCTTTCTCTGGGTCGCATACAGACTGGTAGTCATAGGTCTTGTTGAAGGAATACAGGGAGGTGTTGACCAGGTTGATCATCAGCACAGGATCCACCTCACCAAAGAACTGACCTATCTAGACAAGTTCACACGCACACGTACAAAGAAAAATAAACAGTAAATTACAGCAGTGTGAGACTGCTTATACATACAAAACATTGAGCTGTGTACTATCTCTTTTAATAGGGCTTTACAGTCTTAGCCATTATCGCATCAGTGCACTCAAAAGTAGCATTTACATGCTTAGCCAATCAGGATGAGCCAATCCAATTGCTCTCTGGCAGCCATAAACAGATGGCACCCCTGCCGCTCTTCCATGTGGCTTTTACTGCCATGCCCTTTTACTCTCTGATCAGGCAGTCTGGATAGGTGGAGAGTGCATGTGAGCCCCAGTGTCACCTGTTACAGGTGTTGATATTATGTTGCTGTCAGTGTCAAAGCAGCAGTTAGTCTTTTCCCCACTGAACCAAATGACCAATTTGAAGTGACAGTTAAAATTTGAAAAAAAGAAAGAACAAAACAGTTTTTCCCATCAGTGCTATCTATCTGTCTGTATTATTGTGTTGTGAGTTGTCAAGTGTCAGAGATATAAGTCAGAGAGTTGTCTGCCTTCTCTCAAATATGCAATCTTCCTTCTGTGTGATATTACTGTTATTTCGGCGTAATTTGGTAGAAAGAAAATAGTTCCTACATGCAAGTATGTAGATTATCTTGAGTAACTGGATCATGATTTATGTAAGGCGACATTGCTGTTGTGTTGTTCAAATGTATTTTTCCTGGTATTTTTAATTTTTGGATAAATTGTCTATTTGAAGGTGAAGATCTCAAAACATTGAATGAAGGTTGCATTTTTATCGTCCTATGATTACATTTCAAATAGGTCACTTTGTAGTTTCACAAGTAGCTGAACACCTGGTGAATGAGCAATCTGGTGAATGGTCTTCTTTCATAGTAGCAACCTTTATTGGGATGAATACATTTATTGTAACTGGCTAAGAATATAATATATACAAATATACAGTACGGTGCAAAAGTCTAAAGCAGTTGTAAAAAATGCTTAGAAGAATTGATGCTGGTTTGAAGGGTCACGCCAAATTGATTTAGATTTTCTCCTGTTCACTCACTTCAATTTTGTAAATTGATTTAAAAAAAATACACTATTAACATTTCTATTTCTGAAATCATTCTTATTTTACAGAATTTTTTCATACCTGCCTAAAACTTTTGCACAGTACTTTATATCCCTGGTGAAAGGGCTCTGGCCATGTAAGGCTTATTCTGTAATGGCACAAAGACAGCCCAAAAAATGAGCATGATCCCAATGGACACCAAATGTATCACATGATGTGAAAGGTGCTTACTCAAATGCTTGAAGATCATAAACTGTATGCCAGACATTGTGATAGTAGAATGGATCAAAGAGAGCAGATGTCCTGTCCTGACTGATTTGTAATGTTTCCAGACCCACTGCATGTCCTACCACTGACACGCAGGGGACTATCGCAGTGTGAAAGAGTGGAGTTAACACAGCAGAGCTGACTTCTTGCATACACAGGGGACCCACTTCACTCAGCTTCCATGACTGACTAAAACCCATCAGAACCTTCCCTTTTATCCTCCTCCAGTGGCTAGTGCTTTACTTTCCTGGAGACAGGGATGTACTGCTGTCCTGCAAGAGCTTTCAAACGGCTCACAGCTAACAGTCCATTCTCATAACTTATCTGACTCATAAGCCCTTCATTTGACCTCTATATGAGACTGATGGATCGCTGTGGCAAAGAGGAGTTAGATATATAGACGGGTAGAGAAAAGTAAGAAATATGAATGCTGAAAAGTCTTTGAGTTGAACTTTTCTGACTGCAGTCAGAAAGTATGTGACTGCAGATGTTTTATTATATGATGGTTTATTAATTTCTGATCATTTGGAGAAAGACAGCAGATAAGTGAGGCATACAAGGTCATGATAAGGTGAAGAAAACGGTTGGCGGTAACTCACCAGGTTGATATACTCATCCTGGTTGGACATGAGAAGAAATCCCCCATCATCCAGGATCACGCAGTCTACATGCTATAGGGGAAAAGGATAAACAGTTTAAAAATGCAGTAAAAGTTGACATTGAAAATTAGATTACAGTATTTTAAAAGGAGATATTAATCAAGCTTAAATGCATCAATATATTGCAGGCAAATCGTAACCATAATTGTGGTATTCTGTAAAGTAACATCAGATTTCTAGTCCAGGCCGTTGGAAACAAAAAGTTCTCAGATCAGATTTGATAATTGCTGTACCTTGTCATTCCTCAAACAGCCACAGATCTCATCCTTGCACTAAAAAGTAAAAAAGTGAGCCAGACAAGACATTAATACTTGCACATATAGATGAATGTGTCAGATATTGTATATACAATACAAGGAAACTTACATTTAGTTTCAGCGTGGCGTTCATGAAACTGTTCATCCAGAATGAGACATTAAGTTTCACTCCCACAACTATAGATCAAAACAGGCACAGGAACAACTATTGAGTCTTTTCATTTGTGTTTCATCAGAAGAAGCAATCAATCTTGGATTAGCGGTTCTGACCTGCTGGTTTGAGCGTGACTTCGTCAATTGTGATGTCCACTGCTTTGCTCACAAGAATACCTGACTCAGAAACAGGCTCCCTGGCCTCTGCTGCAATTGAGAAGGGATACACGAGGGAAGAGAAACAACAATCACGGCAATTTAACTTAAATTATATTTAAAAAATGCTTGGCAGGGAACAGTTTAGAAAGAGAATCACGGTTAAACGGGAATAATCGCTATCCATTGTGGGGAATTCCATACATTTTTAGCTGGTTGTAATTCATGTAAGTGGAGTGGAGTCTGTGAGCCAGTACATGTGTTAATCCAGTCAAGTGTAGCTGAAAGCGCAGCTCCATTACACTGACGTTTGCCTGTCCTGATGTCTGTTAGAGAGATCAGTGGAGATAACAGGAAGTATACGGGGCATGAGGGAGGGAGGGAACAAGCGCTGAAAGACACAGCGGGAAAAGCAGAAGGATAAAGAGTGATATCAGAGGTCTGAGAGTGTGATCTTTGCCAGTAGGATTGGGATGACGTCCAAAGGGAGAGAGCAGGATAGGCTCAGTGCCAGACCACATTGAAGATCCTCAGCTACACACATGCACATATTCTAAACTTTAAGGAAACTTACAGTTGAACAATGGAGCTGTGAAAATATAAATCTCATTGTCCAGGGTCCTTTTGTAGAAGCTGGACTCGTATGTCTCAGGATTCTCAGTCCACTCTTCCCCAGCACTGTAAACATTAATACAGTCACAAAACATTAAATATGGGCCCTATCCATAAAACAGCAAATGCATTTGATCTATCTGACCAATTTATATTTTAATCTAGAGCCAAATGTTAGTCATTGAAGTCAGAGCCACACCCATTGCACTTGATTTATGTCAAGTAAAGGCAATAACTGATTGTATTTCATGTTTTACATGCAGGAGGAATATACATTCATCTTCAGCTGGAGTATTATATTCGGACCAAGTGGAGCCCCCAAATTTAGTTCAGACAAAAGTAGCAGGGAGGAAATTGAGGAAAATGAGCTGCTTTTGGCTGCTGGATGTGTGGCTTTGACCCATGTCCTGTACTGGTTTGGCAAGCTTTGGGAGTTCAGCTGAAAGTGTCTAATCCTCCATGTTCTGGAAAATAACCCAGTGGAGCAGGTGAGTAAAGCAGCCAAAAGCCCACAACCTAAGAGCATTACAGTCCGTATCCATTTTCATCTCACACATTTACACCAGCAGATATTTGGGACGAAGCTCACTGTGCTGTTTCACGATGCCAGAGCTAACGCTAGGAGTGAAACTGAGTATAAAGAAGGGAGAGTACCTTCTTGGGTAGACTCTTGTGATTCCTCCATCTGTGGCCACAAACCTGGCCACTATCCCATCCCTGAGAACATGAAAAAACAACAGCCAATCAAACATCACAGCCAATCACACTGACAAATATGAGAAAAAGTATTTGTGATCTGTGAGGCAAAACTGCAGACGTGACACAAATTGTTTAATGCCCACAGTCGCTTGTCTTTGTATGCCCTAATGTTAAACAGATACCCTGCAGTGTGTGTGTGAGTGTGTGTTCAGATTATTTCAGACAAGTGGGCATACCATGAAAGGAAACACACTGATGTAATTATTTTATTTTCCTCTGAAAACAGCATGTCTTGGCAGAGCTTAGTACAGTTGGGTGTGATATACAATTTTGTGCTTTGCTTTCTTCATATTTCACTAGTTAGAAATCATCAAATCACCCGCAGAAAAGACCAAAGAAATAAACCTCTGGCTCAGTTACTCAGTAAATTGTGCATGAAATAAGCATCAGCTATGGTCATTCAGAGCAATAGTGTACACACGCAACACAGATCTCCATATATAAAGAAATACTTTTTTTAAGTAGCGCAGCTAAATAGCACAAGGTAGACACGTTCGGCACTCACACTGTCTGCTCGTTCCAAAGTTTAACCAGTTCAGCTGTCAGACCTGCATCCAGGATTAGTCGATTCACCAGGGACATATTACCTGTAGATAAAAGGATAAGATACATTTTACATGTTGCGGATATTCCAGCACCAAAGCAACAGTGTATAGAAGGAAAATATAATAATGGAAGCAGTGCCAGCCTATTGTTTCAGATCTTGGCAGGCAAGATGAATATGTTACGCTTTTGGCTCACACTAGAGTCAATACTGATGTGCCACTGAGCAATCCAGCGTTTTTTTATTTTTTTTATTTTTTTATTTCTTCAGCAGGTCTGTTCACTGGCTAGCAGTAGGAATACTGAGGAGACAAGTGATTAAGTGTCTGAAGGTGAAAGTCGGGCTAAAAAAGAGCAGGTGTGCTCAGCCAAATCTTCTTCCCGGATAAGTGGGGGATAAAATCGTGATCTCATGGCACTTGTAAGGAAATCATCCAGCAGGAAGACATGTTTTTGTAGGTCTTCTCTGAGTGATTATTAGACAGCCAGACAGCAGGAAGTATTGTGTGAATCATTGGCTGTTGCAGCTTTAGGAGAGATATGATGCCAAACAAGTGTTGAGTTGGAATCCCATTGTCAAGAAATGTACTTTTGAAAATAAGTTAGCGCAGAGTTTTAATACAACTTCCCTTTAGTGTTAATTCATGCCTAAAACTTTTTTATGAAGATTCAAGAATAAATTGTGTGACCATACTGCACAAACAGCAACAAGAAAGGCATTGATGCATATTTATATGGCTTGACCTTGGGTGAAAATGGATCAAGGATACCTAGATCCATTAGCTGGATGATGGTGGTAAGCCATACTAGGGAGGAGATCCATTAGATGATGACAAATCAAACACTGTGAGTCATTGTGTAGCATGACAACATCAGGCTTCTAGGAAACTGAGTCGATCAGGCTGATGTCAGTCTGCTTAGACCACACTAATCTAATGACCAGAGTAGTGCTCTGACCTTCAGATGCTGACCATTGTGATATCAAAGTGGAAAGTTCCACCGTGACTAACTGTAAAATATATGCTATGCATGCATACATACACACAAACTTCCACTTTCATTACTGCACACTATAGCGATGCAGCACACTGTATATTGATCTAGGTGACATCATGTCGTATCACAATACTCATATGAAGGAAACTGACATCAAGACCTGTGCAAATGTGTTAAGTGATATAACAGTGAAAAAGATGCATGACTCACATGCATCTGGAGTGTTCCTATCAATGTACTGGCTGAAGTCGAGGAGAAACTGGGTGTTGTTGAGTGACAACTTCAGCTCTTTGCAGTACTCCCTGAAGGAACAGTATCGATCAGTTTCAATCTCAGCCCTTTGTTTGTTCTTGTACAGTGAAAATGGATTGCACAATGGTGTCGGGATCACTCACCTTGGAGCGATGTAGGTGTAACCAAACTCATCAAACCTCTCCTGCTGTATGGTTTCCATGGCTTTGGGATACACAAAAACACCTACTTTAGACTCATAACACTGTGGATTAGGTGTTTAAAAGTTTATTAAATGATGTAAATGCACTGGTATTTGTGCTGTGAGATGACTACATCAATCCAGAAACACTTGACAAGTGGATGGTCATATCAAACTGTAAGGTAGTGAAGATACGTTAGCTCAAAGGCCCCCCACGCACGCACAGACACATAAAATATTAGACAGATATGAGGTGATGGATTAAGGTAGAGAGTCTGGATGGAGGTGCAGTGGAGAGGGATGAAAGAATAACTGAGTGGGAAATACTTGCCTTCTTGCCCTGTAGTGACCCCAGAGAGACAGAGATGAGGAGCGGAGAAAGAGAAAGGGTTTTAAAAATGCATTCATCATCTGACAAATGAAGTCATACCTAAGTATGCTGAAAACTGTAAATATTTCCCATGGCGGTATAAGGAATAATATTTTATGGATTTGTTGAGTACTCACTTCTGATTGGTTGGATTGATTGGATTCTAGTGTCCGTCATATTATTTCTAAATTGCAGACTGCTGTAATGTTATTGACTATCATAAGGAGGCTGTTCTGATTCTAGACTCTGTAGGACGATAACCATATTCATATACAGGTGCATCTCAATAAATTAGAATATCATAGAGAAGTTTATTTAGGTCAGTAATTCAATACAAAAAGTGGAAATAACACATTATATAGATCCATTACACACAGAATGAAACATTTCATGTCTTAATTTATTTAATTTATTCTAATTATAATGACTATGGCTTACATTTAATGAAGACCTAACATTCAATGTCTCAAAAAAATGTAATATGACAAATCCCAATTTAATAAAAGTATGTTTAATATGGAAATGTTGGCCTCTGAAAAGTATGTTCATCTATATGCACTCAATACTTAGTTGGGGCTTTTTGACTTGAACTACTGGAAATGGACTTTTCCATGATATTCAAATCTATTGAGATGCACCTGTATTCATATTAATCCACAAAAATGTAATTCAACATGGAAAAAACAAAAAAAATGTAACATCAGCTTTCTGATAGTGCCCCAAAAATGTGCTCTTGTACCAGCTGAGATGTCTGCTAACATGCTCTAAACCCTACAGGCTTTGTAAAAGCCATGGCCACTATCCTGGTAACAAGTAGAATATATATAAATAGAAACTATTCAGTTCAACTCTGCCTAAATTTACAGGTGTATTTAGATTATTTATTTAGGCAGTATTTAGGGAGAACTCCTTCCTTTCCATGCTTTTTTGACAACAGCTAAGCTAACAGCTAGCCTCTGTGCAGGCAGCTGCCCCATCTGCCTGCACAGGGAGCAGCTGTGCACACACTCCTTGAGTTGTGTTGAGAGTTTCGGTGACAGACGAAACTGAAATTGCATGTAATGTGTGGATTTTGATGTGGATTGTGGCTCAGAGACATACAGAATGTGTGGATTTGCGTTTGACAATTATTTGTTATTTGTTTCAGGGAGTTTTCCGGGAGAAACAACAAAACCAGACGGCGCTGGGAGATCACCCTACCAGAAGAACGGGAGTGTGGGCAGGTATGCAATAAATTCATTTTTAAATCAATAGTTTGTATCAAATTATGGATTTATTTAGCAAGTAGCCGTGTGATAAGCAGGACAATGTATAGCAAGCGGATCATTATTGCTAAATGAACCCCTAATATTACCCTGTCTGGGTTTATTTCTCAATAAGGACCCTCTCACTGTAAATGATCCTTACTTAGATCTAATAGACACACTTGAAATACATTGAGAGCACTGGAATGCAGAACAGGAAATGATCTAAGGGGGACTGCAGTATGGGCATGCAAGGGAACAACATGCAAACATACAGTAGTAATAAAGAAAAACCCTTCCACTCAATGCTGTGTCTGCCCTGGCTCTGGATTTCATTTTAAAAAGCGTCTGGTAATTCTTATCTCATAAATGACATGTCAGGCATGGATAGCCATCATTCACTGGTCTCTTAAAATTAAGACAGTTTGGACATTGCCTTTAAAAGATATTGAGTCGTGTGGTGCAGTCTGTGAAAAAAATTACTGAGCGCTAAATTTTCCTTGGGGTCATGGAAATCTGGTGCAGGATGAAACAATGTCCTTCACATAAAACATAACTGGCAGATTCATTGTCCCTCTGTCTCTGTAGACTGGGCAGGGTGTCTCTATGTCCAATTGCTTTCCACACCATACATTATTTCTATTCTTTCTTGCTTTTTACTTCTCTGTCATCATGTCTTCAACCTTACTATTGAGTATTTAATGTATTTAATGTATGCAGCTTTTCTGCTACATGGATAAAAAAATGTTGATCCATCACACACTTGACTAGGGACCCTCCGTAATGTATTTCGGAGACAAGTGGCTGCAGGAACCTACTGCAGCAAAGTGGTAGGATGGATGGAGGTATTGTTGGTCTGGCCCCACTGTGAAACTCTATATGGCTGTACAGAGAGCTTTAGAGTCCCAAACTCCCTATCGGAGCAGTCTGTGGCAGCAAGGCATGGTGTGTTACTTTCTTTAACAGGCCTGTAAACGTTCTGACAGTCTTTATGGCACAGTGACAGACTCGTTATTGCAGAGAGGGAGTGATACAGAGGCCGAAACACTCAGTCAAAATCTCATCTGTTGGAATAACTGCACCATTAGCCGTTTATGCTTTGTGGTGTCACATCAAAGTTATGAAAAATCCACTAAAGCCAGATGGTTATGTGCTGATTCCATTGTTTTTCTTCTAATTATATCCCTTGATCAAAGCGACTTTCAGCCCAGTATATATTCATGAGCAAGCATTCGTACTTCAGAGTCCGCCCATCCATACATCCATCCATACGTAATCATGCAACTATAAAGAGGACAAACAAAAAAGAGCATCACATTTCTAGAAGAAGACAGACTTCCCACAATACTGAATACTTGCCCCAAGAAGAAGCTGTAAAATTCCAGTGTGGAAGCAAGACAGAAGAGAATAACTTGCATCAGGATGAAAATGCAAAGAAATATATGAAGAGTGACAGTCGCACATTTAGCATATGTGTATATGAAAGACTTTTGTCCTTGTGACTTATTAGCTATGTTCTGATCTGTTAGGAGAAGCAGCCAGAGTTTATCACACAGCGAGACAGCCTTGAGAGCACAAACAGAGTTAAAAAAAGAAGAAAAAGAAAAAGTGGGGAAGGCAGGGGAGGGATATTAGGAGGAATAAAGAGAATGAGGTGAGGACAGGTTTACAGATTAGATAGAGACAGAGGAAAACAGAGACAGACAGAGAAAACAATCCAGAATAAAGTCTGTCTGCTTCAGGAAGCCTATTACCCCATGAAGAATTTAGGAAAGAAGAGGCGTTCTTGAGGGCAGTTGGAATTGGCCACTGAAAGATAGCAAAAAGGGTGGAAAGCAGAAGAAGGGGAAAAAAAATTGGTAGGAGAGGCGATAATGAGCAAGGAGAGGAGGTGAGGGAGTTTTCGTCTTCTCCTAAGCCAGAAGGAGGGCCAGAAGAGGGGAGCGAAAAAAGGAGGAAAGAGCAAAATGTAGACAAGATCAAAAGAGCTAGTGCTTGAGCTGGGTGTGGGAGAAGGAAGGCATGTGGTCGAGTGTGTATGTGTGGGAGTGCGGGGCGACTGACCAGTGGGTTACACTACAAAAGAAAAGCTGTGGGGATCCGCTGATCTGAGCAGCACATACAAAGGAGTGGCTGCGGTTCCAGCTAAGAGCAAGTAATACAAAGCAAGAGGAGATACTCGAGAGAGCGACCCAAAATATGCATGGGAGTTGGTTGTGAGGCACCAGCAACATTAAATCTGATGGATTTCATGAGGGGGTATGCTATACTTACACATAGCTTGTTTCATGTCATCCCCAAGATTAGCTTGAATGAAGTGTTCACTGTATTTAGGCAGAGCAAGAGCCAGGCTGAGGAAAAGACAATCACAGTCACACTGATGAGTTTTATGATTGGAGGTAATTTGAGAGAATTGTTTGTTTTAGGAATCTTAAACTAAATGGTCATTTAAAACATGCAGTGTTATCTGAAATTCTCTGTAAAAGTGCTTTGACTATAGTTGCATGTGATTATAAGCAATGTTCATCAATCAAGAGAAAAAAAAACACAACTCATTAAGGTCCCTGTGTTTTTCAGAAAGGCTTTTCTGTATGTTCAGTAAAAAACAAAAACAATCTGTTAAATGTATTCCCCATTAACCAAGCTCAGCATGCTGTTAGAAACAAGAGAGTGACCCCTGTTGGCTTAAGTAGTGTCCTCCATCAGCTGGAGTGCTTTAAGTAGCTCGTGGCAGTAAATTGTCTCACGACAGCTTAATGAACCATAAAGAAATATTACAAAATTGCTGACAAGGCTCACCTGTAATCTGTTCCATTTACCGGCCCAAACGTGTAGGTCCTGACTCCTCTATCTATGTACCTCTGCCAAAGATGATACACACAGGAACTGGCATTTAGAATGGCTTTGTAGTGTTAATGCAAGTGGTGCTTATTTTTCGATTTTTCATTGCTCAAAAACCTTTTTGAAATCACATTTTAAACACATTTGCATAAAATGCAGGTAAAAAAGTTCATATTAAAAGACCATTTTTAGCTCAAATAAGGATGTCTGCAGATAATCGGCAGATCCTTCATTAATTATCATTCAATTTCTCTTCACTTTGTATTAGTGGGCAGATATTTTGAGCTTTGCCTCACTGCAAAATGCCTTTAATTACTGCAAACAACAGTGAATAATTTTAATACTAAAATAAGAAATAATTTTGTAGCAGGAGGCATGACAACTTCGAATAGGTAAGGACATAAAATACAAGGCATCAGCATAAGGTTGGCAATTTTTAGAAATGTTTTCTTATAATCTGTGAAAAATAAAATTGATAATAAATATTCTAATTGCTGCTTCAATATGTTAATCAGTGGCGGTTCTAGACCAATTTTACTGTGGGGGCCAAGGAGGGGCCAGTGTTTAATCAGAGGGGCACATTAAAAATTGTCAAAAATGATATTTAAGCATTCAAAACCTTTATTTTAGCTAAAAGTCTCATATTTGGAAGAACTGCATTGATTGAAGCAATGAGACTTACCAACATTAACAGTTATTTTTGTACGACAATGACATTTCTCATTTTTGTGCACAATTCCTTTTTTTTTTATTTTGAAAGTGCAGTATAGCGAGAATGATCTTTATATTTAGCTGTTATTGCACAATTAAACCATTATACAATGTACACATTATGGGTTCATTTTGTGTACAATGAGATAAATACAAAAAATAGGTAAGAATTGTTCCGTTTTTCATTGTTATAAATTGATCATTTTATTATTAATTTGACACAGGGGCCACAGCAGGGGCCAAAGGGCTTCTTCACAGGGGCAGGGGCCCCTGGAGGCCCCTGTGTAGAACCGCCACTGATGTTAATGAATTTGCAGAATTACTTAATTACAGCGACAACAGTATGTTTATATCACTGTAGAATATTCAGCTGCAGAGCAATGGCATGATAGCAACCTTCTACAAAAACATCCAAACAAATTTAAGTCCCCTTCCTGTATTTTGATATACCTCATCCTGAGTTTTCACCAGAGTGTCAATGGTTGCTTCGCCTGTCTCACCATCGATCATCATTCTCCTGATCTACAGGGAGAAACAAAGAAATAGACAGTGTACATGTAGTTCAAGTGTCACTGGATCTGATTCACTGAGTATGATTTGAAAACATTCTGTCTCATAACCTCATGCTAACGAGTTAAGGACACCAAGTAAATCACTTGCAGGAACTGGTCATGATAGCTTTATGAGGAGACATGAGACATCTGGCACCTGCATACCTGTCTGGATATATATCCACATCTGTAACTTTGCGTGAGTCTACGTGTGTGTGTTTCCATGCATCTGCACACTCTACCTCCACTTTGATGTCATTCTCCAGCTCAGCGTCCAGGAAGTCTAGGGTAACAGGTTCCTGGAATTTAGGATTCTGTGGAAAGGATGATAATGAAAGTGTGACACAGTTTTTAGAATGATACACACAAAATTACTTATTAACAGAACAATGGGATCGATGTGCACACACACACACACGCACACACAAACTTTACTTTAGGCTTATCCTGAGTCATTTGGCTGAGAGGAAAGTTTATTATGCAATAACCCACTTTCATATCTCTCTATCTAAAGCCTGCTGAGTTAATAGAGTAAAATGTTATAAAATGCAGTGGACCATTTTACAATTGTTATTCAGAGATTGGCTCTTACTATGGCAATCAGCCATATAGAGGAATATCACTATGCATCTTAATACTAGCATTGCATTGTATAGCATATAGTAAACTTTAATTATTTGAGCAACAATGTTCTTTTGTATTCAATTCCGGAGCAATGCCAATCATTTCCCCTAACACATGAATCCAATCAAATCCACGGTATAAAAATAGAGGGCACCATATGGCAGCATTTTGACAACATATCTGTGACACCAGGCACAGCTGAATCAGATTTGATACAGAGTGACACTGGACCCTATTAATGTCCTCTCTTAAAAACCCTATATGTCTGAGTGGCTTTATGGTGATATAAAATGGTAGCAGTAATCTAGTGCTTCTCTATAAAACAGGAGTACATGGAATCTGATACCAGTCTGTCCTCCACGCATTTGTTCACTTTGTGATTCAAAATGATGCACTAAGAGCATATTAGTGTTTTCAACATAGTTTCTTGTTTTTATGTTGACATACGCAAGCAGTGAGTCTAAAAATCGAAATGCATTTCAACTTTAAAGGAAGCATGGGAAAGAGGAATAGACGTTAAACTGACAAGATAGTATGAATCAGTACGCGGACAAGAAAAGCAATAAACAAAAAGTAAATCAATTAAAAAGCACAACTTCCTTACATTTGAGGGTAAGTTAAATGAAACGAAGCAGCAAAGGAAGATGGTGAAGATGAAGCATCTCAACATGAAAATGAGAAAAGAAGGAATAAAAGATCAAGAGGTACAACACTGAATGAAACATCAAACATGTACAGGAAAAGCAGGAGAAGATATGAAAAAGAGCAAAAATGGGAACACTGCATGGTGTGAACAGCCAAGTGGAAAAGATCAAATGAGAAATAAGGAACACGAGAGGAAGAGAAACTAGATTAAAATGAAAGGATGAGAAAGTGAGAGCGCACTGTATGCCAGCAAGAGATTTGTTGAGGTGAGCTCAGGTGTGGGATCAAAATAAAAACGCTACAGCAACTGGGCAGATTTGTGTGATGATCTGAAATATGTACAAGTATAATCAAATAGAGAAAGAGCCACTGCAGAGACAGAAAGAGACGAGGGAAATTTTCAAAGAGCCCAAGGTCACTATTGCTATATTGCTATTACTGTCACTATTCACACAATCTCCTATTTGGCTGATTCGATGAGACAATGAATGATTGACAGGCAGCCCTCTAAGCCCTTACACTCACGCACACAGACACAGACACACACACACACACACACACACACACACACACACAGAACAGAGTTGATGGAGAAGAATGATAATAAAAATTCTGTCTTGCTTTAATCCTTTATCAGGCAAAGAACTATATTTGGAAACTTTTAGGTAATATTTCAAGAAAAAAGTTGCAAATTTACTAGATTAAAGTGGCAAATCTACAAGAAAAAAAGCAGATTTAAGAGAAAAAAGTGGAAAGAAACTACTTTTTTTCTCCCAGAATCACCACTTTAACCCTTAATAGGACACAAGTATTGAAATACTTGCAAATTCCAAATTTCAACCCTCAAGAATATTGGAGGATATTACATACAGCCAGAATGCATAAAAAAAAACATCGGAAAATAATATTTTGAGAAAAAAGTTAACAAGATTAAAGTGGCAAATCTACGAGAAAAAAATGCTCAGATTTATGAGATTTAAAGTGGTGAATCTGTGAGAAAAAAGTTGCTTTTTTCCCACTTTTTTCTCATAAATCTGCAACTTTTTTCGCACAGATTTGTCACTTTAAATCTCTTAAATCTGCGACTTTTTTCTTGTAGATTTGCCACTTTAATCTATTAAATCTGCAACTTTTTCTTGTAGATTTTCCACTTTAATCTAGTAAATTTGCAACTTTTTTCTCGAAATATTACCTGAAGTCACCAAATATAGTTATTTGCCTGAAAAAGGGTTAATGCTGTATTATAACACTCAGGTTGCTATCAGCTTATCTACCTGAAGTCACATTCTACATAGCATGATCTCAACACAGTCTTGTTATAACCCTATCCTCTCCACGCTGTATTTTTTTGCACGCTGCACTTCTAAAATCAAAGTAAAACAAGAAATGAAAAAAAGGTGAAAACTGAGCTAAAACAACCAACACCACCTGTAGAGCTAATAGGCGTGACCTGTTGCTGCAGTGTTTGTATGTGCAAAACAAAATGTGCGATGCATTGTTGTCAACTGGTAATTGCTCACAATGACTAACCTAGCTAGAACTGATAAGAACAACTTTTGTTGAAACCTAATAGAGCTGGGTGATACACGGTTGTCCATAAAGTTTGAATAAAATGTTTTTTTACCTCTTTCCATGAAATGATCTGGACGATGTGATTTATTCTTGACAGATAAAGTGTATCTTTAATCTTCTCAAAACTCTCTTCCAGTTATTCCAACTTTATGGGCAACTGTGTATATTCTCAAAGCAATATAAAAATAGCCATCATACATATTTATCTATATAATTTCTTTGTGCTGGCAAACAGCCAGTGGCTAAACTGCACTACTGTAATTTCTGTACTGTAATGTTATTTGGATCACTTTGTGCTCTGTTCTTTGCATGTGCTTGGAGTATGGATTTTACAAAAAAAAAGCCTTACCATTTCATATTATCTATTTATTGAATAAAAGGAAAATATAATATATTGTGCTATATATCCTTCATGATATGAAATTACCAATTTTGAGAGAGAAGATTAGTCTTTTGTAAGAACTGAGCCATGTCTATTATAATCCGTTAATGCTAAATCATCTAATGTCGTAGTCTCCCTCATTTAGGTATGAGGTATGGAGGTTACTAGTACTTTCTGTCAGTATTAACTGTGTCACACAATATGCTAACCAAAATTAATGTGCACACAATTACAAAACATACATCTGTAAGATAATTCCCATGACATTCACATTGACACAAGTGATAGGATAATATTAAATAAAAATAGGGTTGTAGTTCATATAACAGATAATACAATATCTCCTGCAAAGGGAAGGATTACATCCAATGACTGCTACTATATTGAAATCTTTCTATGGGACTACAGTACAGAAAACTCTACACTGCTACCTTTAGAAGCTACTTCTGCAGTCTACAGTGTTTCTACTTTGTCTCACCTCATCAAAAGTGACAGCATACTTATTATTGAGTCTGAGCTTCCTGTTACGAATCCTTTTCTAGGAAAGTTATGAAAAGATGCACAATTGCATTTGGGTGTTTCAAAAAAATGTCACATTTTTGGGGATGGGGGGGTTTCACAGTCAACCAGAGAAAAACATGATTTCAAATATATACATTATGTCACTCCCAGCTGCAATTCCATAACTGTTCTGAGAACTATTAGTACACACACACACACACACGCACACACACACACCCACACACACACACACACAGCTTTGGCCAGAGTTAAGTGTTTCAGCCTGGGTGAAAAGATTGTTACAGGATAAAAAGCAAGAGGGAAATCCCCTTTATTCAAAATATACATATAGATATACATATATATATATATATATATATATATATATATATATATATATATATATATATATACATACATATATATATATATATATATATATATATATGCAGCGCACTGCAATATCTCTTTTCACTGCACTTAAAGGGAAACCCTGACAGACACTTTAACTCCATAAGAACCATTGATTGTTTTTTCTCCCTTGTTTCCCATTTAGGATTTATAAAACTGTATTTTACCACTGTCTCTGTATAATTAACATCCAGGTGCAGAGAGTCATATTTGTATTCTAATACTTAATTCATTGTGCTTTGACAACCTGTGAAATACCACACAAGTAAATAATCCATTGATAAATAAGTGTTCGCATGATCGATTACATTGTGGAGAGTTGTAGATTGACGGATGTGATCTACGTGTGCGTCCCCTAAGATTCCCTGTTTCTGAGCCAGGGAGGGGCCGTGACCATGACCCCAAACACAGAACTCAGTCCTTGGCAGCACATGGCCACTCAGCAGCCCGCTTGCCTCAGGTTGATGGAGGTGGGATGGAACCTTTTGTGGGGGTCATGGCTAATTTTTACCAGGCTGCATCTTTATACCTGCTATTGGCTAGAAGTCCTGTTGCATTCACTTGAGGAGTTCTTAGACTTTTCAAGGCCTTGGGCTGTACAAATCAGGCGGTATAATAGTGATATATTACCATTTTAAGTTTTGGTGGAATTGCTGGATATTCCATCATATTTCTACTGTAAGCCTTGTTGTAAACATATGTAAAACTCTAATTAAATAAAAAAAGGTTAATGAATTAAACTGTCTGAAAGTAAGCTAGAACATTAAAGGATTCCCTACAAAAAATATATTTGTTTCTTCCTTACAAAACTTACCACACAGAAATAAGAAAATAGAAACAGCAGTGGCATGATATATCCCCATGGTAGAACAAATTAAATTATATTCTGGGGTGTTTTACTTTCACTTTTAAAACACATTATCTCTACTATACGCCACACAGCCTCTTTTCATCCTTCATTCTTAAACATATATTCCAGTTCACTGCCAAGTCTACATATCTATTTTATCTCACATGGTAATGAGTGACCTTCTAGCCGACATCTGAGGACTGATGATATCAAGTCATACTCTAACTGAAAGAGGAATTCTCTTTATGAAGATGGATGAGGTGACGGCACATGGAAAAGTTTGAAAAGAACCTGCACCATCTGCTACCCTACGTATTATTCACTGAGCGCAAGCAGTTATTATGTCACCATGTGGAATAGTCGTAATATAATAGAATGCATCACGACCTGCAGAGCCACATGAAGTGATGCATAGCGCCAGATGCCATACCTTTGGCTGGAGATTAGGGTGCAGCAAGACGTATCCATTGGGATCAATGGCAAAGTAGTACCCATTTGGACCAATCTGAAGAAAAAAATGAACAGAGGAGAGGGAATTTATTGTGTGCAGAAAATTCATGATACCCCAACATATAGAGTGTAAAACAAAAGAACCAGTAGTCGCTGTTAAAAATAATATAAAAGAAGGGTCTCAGTTTAAAAAAAAAACAGAGTATAGTACGCAAAAAGGGGCTGCTGGGCATTTTTACTCGCAGATTATTAGAAAAGAACAATGTATCTAATAGAATCACATAGCTGACTAATTTTACCAGAGGGAAAACTCTGCATGTGATCACTTCAACTCACTGTGAAGCGTGGTGTGAGCTTCTTGATGTCATCCAGAGACACGTCAATCCCCATTACGCCAAGAATCAACTGATTCTGGTGCTGAGAGAAAGTACAGGAGAAAAAGATGAGTAAACCTAATGCCATTAGATCTGGCTACAGCTGACTCACCCATAATTTGTTGAAACATTTATTTACTGCACCTCGCCATTCCTGTCGTCTTTGGTCTTTGTTTTATTGAAGACAGGTAGTGTTCCAGTGATGACCAGGCCCAGTTCCTAATGGGAGTCAAGCAAACACACAGTATTGAACTTGGGAATATTAGAGACAACATGGCTGCAGTGGCGGTTCTAGACTAATTTTACTATGGGGGCCAAGGAGGGGCCAGTGTTTAATCAGAGGGGCACATTTAAAAAATAGCAAAGATGATATTTAAGCATTCAAAACCTTTATTTTAGCTTATTTAAAAATCTAATTTCTATATCTTTACTTGAAGAAAATTGTAAAAAGAAAGTAATGATAGAACAAAAAAAAGTGTCATACCAGAGCATCAAGGTATACATTAGTCCACTGGACTTGTTTGGCCTGCTTGTCTGCCAGAACCATTGGTCTTCCCAGGACATCCAGGTACTCCTAAATTGGAGACATTTCCAGATTAAAGCTTCCATGAACATGAGATTAAAGTGCTTCATGAATGTGATAAATAATGAATCATATTCTAACCTGTGTGTTTATTCTGATGGCTCCAATGGAGGGGATCTCATAGAAGTAACCTGGGTGAAGGATATGACACAACCATTAACCAAAACTTAATGCTACTATAGACTCACATAGCACATAGCAGCTACATAACTGCAAAAAGCACAATACTACAGTGTAGTCTACTGCTTCATGACTCCTTTGCCTATATGTGATATGATTATTTACAGCTCATCTGTTTCTAAAATAAACCTAATAACCCATATATTTTCACCACCCCATCTTCTTTAAACATTATTGTATGTTATGTATTGTTTTATATCACCATTATGCCACCTGAGTAGGTTGAAACAAAGCATGAAATGTATTTGAAATCACTACCAAGCTTGAGTCTACTGTTACCTAATGCCAGGATTGTAACAAACTGATAGCAACTCTCAGTACTGATGTGTAAACTTTGCTGTACCTTTGTTGGAACAGGCCATCCACTGAATAGGTCCTTTATCATAGTTGTGCTGTCCTACTGAGAAGGTGAAGATCCTCACCTGGAGCACAATATTCAATGCAACAATATTTTTCAACTTTTACAATATAAAACAAAATATTTTTTCCCCCATTTCTCCTAATTTAAAAATTAAAATCTCCCTCCAGGCATATCTTGAAAGGGCCTTGTGCCCCTGTCACCACCACTTCTCGCCCGAGGTTCACCTCTGAGAGTGCAGTGTGGGCTGATCATGGAGCTCGAGATCTGCAGACTACAGCAAAATTTTGGGTGTCTGGTCTATTTTCTCTATTAGAGGAAACATTCAAAGATTCAGCCAGACATTTTTATGTCTCCAGACTCAGATGAGAAGTCTGTTGTGTTCCAAAATTGCAGACTTGCGGACTTGTCCTAATGTTAAGTGTAGTTAGTGTCTTTTAGCTAGTTTATTTTTAGCTTTGTTAGCTTGTTACTGGCAGTGGCACAGTATTGGTAGTTGGGAACATTAAATAATATCTGCTATGACGTTATAGTGTGTTATCGCTTTCTGTACTGACAAGTCCACTCTGTACTGGAGGTTTCAGGTTTCTCTTAAAGCTTTGATTAGCTTTTGAAGTTGAACATTTAAATTTCAGATTTTAAGGAAGTGCACAGACATCCTCCCTGTCGGTAAAGGTGAAAACACCTCTCTGGTGACAAACTTTTCCCAGTCAGTACAGTCAAGGTCAGACATCTTAGGGGACTTTTGCAACCTGCTTAAATCATCAATTCTGTGCATGTACACATGGTATGGCATGTGTGGCTGTGGGGGTGCATGATTGTGTGTGCAAGCAGGTCTTTGTTTCTCAAATATGCAGACAACCTCATCTGCCTTGCGCATAAATATTTAGGTAGGGAGGATATGCACACGGAAGTTTTGACCCAAAGGGAGCTCCAAAAAGCTGAGTCTAATAAAAACTACAACAAGAGCACATCCACGAAGATAAAAGCAAACAATTCACACACCCTCAGTCAGTGTGTGTGTGTGTGTGTGTGTGTGTGTGTGTGTGTGTGTGTGTGCGCGTACGTATGTCTCTGTGTGTGTGCGTTTGCTTCATCAATCTACCTTTTTGTCAGCATTGTACTTCTCCAGTATGGCCTGAGCTCTTTCCTCTCCTCCATCAGTGAACAGCATGATGATCTTGTTGCAGTTTGCTCTGCTCACATTTGTCTAGTCAAAGCAAAGCATTTTATCATTCATACTATATTTTTTAATGAGGTAGTGGTAAGGTTTAGTCTGTCTGCTGTTCCATCCCATTTTACGCAGAGTAAGATATCTTTTCACACCGTCATTAACTTTGGCACATTAAATGTTTTCATGACTTTGTCCAGTGTCATCGTCAAGTCAAATCTCCACTTAATCAACACCCAATGTGTCTATGTGATTCACAACAATATTAAGATAATGCATGGTCACTAGAGGATAAAGCCAATTATCTTTTCTGACCTGAAGTTTTATGTTTAAATATGCAAATGATGCCGTAAATATTTGCTGATTGGTTAAGTTTTCACAACATTGGATGAATGTTAGAAATTCTTCTTTAATTTTGTTGACACTTTAGAGTCAAAGGTTTTTACAGCGGGAATTTTGTATGTCTCTTTTTTATCACTATAAATCAGAAAGTACTGCTATCAGTCATTAAAAAAATCCACCATGTTTGTAGCAATAAAAGGTTATATAATTTAGGCTATGGATGATACATGAACAAACCCCCTTGAAAAAAACATTCAAAATATTGATAGGAATGAAACTGGAAAGTGTGGTGTATGTAAGTGCAATGTGACAGTAAACACTCCAGCGTGTAATTTGGATTTTTTTCTTTCCACTAATCTGAAAGAAGGCATGTTATGAAACCCAAAATTGCCTTGCCTTGCCTTGCCTTTACTGTTAAATAACTCCATGTGAGTCAGGGTTGCATCTGTAACCATCTAATGTTCCTTTCATTGTCCGGACAGTTGATTTCAGGTTACACTTTCAACCAGCAGATGGCAGTGAAAGACAATGCTCTGCTGCTGCTGAAATTATGGAGGCCTCACAGGTAACATTAATTCAAAACGTATTTAAGCCTATTGTGCTCCAAATTATACTTAAGTGAAATTAAAAAAAAACACAAATTTTTTTTTTAACAGAAAAAGTTAAAATGGAAAAAACTTACTGTAGAGAGCTGCTCAAAGGCAAACTCAAAGCCTTTGGTGTAGTTTGTAATTCCTTTAGCGGTGATGTTCTGAACAGCATCCTTCAGCAGCTTCTTGTTCCGCACGTTGGCTTGAACCAGATGGTCAAAACACGCTGTCTTCTTCACCCTGGTGTTAAACTGGCAAACAGAGGCAAGGAGTTACCACCTACAAATTATTCGCACAATTACCGCATGTGTGCATATGTAATGAATGATACAAATGCAGCACACACACACACACACACACCCACACACGCACACACACACACACACACACACACACACACACACACACACACACCTGGCTTTGGCTGTTATCAGGCAGTGGTAAACA
Source organism: Centropristis striata (assembly GCF_030273125.1). Classification (NCBI taxonomy): domain Eukaryota; kingdom Metazoa; phylum Chordata; class Actinopteri; order Perciformes; family Serranidae; genus Centropristis; species Centropristis striata. The sequence goes on along the minus strand of NC_081522.1, from coordinate 14,981,313 downwards.
GACACATTCATCAAGCCCCACTAATTGCTTCACATCCTCAGAGCTCAAAGATTTGGTACCCATGGAAACAAGATTCTGCTATATAAGAACGAGGTTAGGCAGCAACACCATCTTTTTTTAAAGGTGAGACCTAATCGTTTCCACCCCACAGCACACGTATGCACACAAACACACACACACACACACACACACACACATTTTACCCAACAATTATGGAAAGGAAAGCCTGCGTCCTTCTGCACAGGGCTGTGCTTAAAGTCTAGCTGAAGGCCCATATTTTCATTTTCAAATGTGAGAGTATGAGTGTGTGTGTGTGTGTGTGTGTGTGTGTGTGTGTGTTTTCAATGAGCCGAACAGCCTTGAAGTTCTTTTTAGACAGATAATAACAGACATACACATCTCCGTTGGACTAAAAGGTAATATCACGACGGCTACGGTTTGACAAAAAGGCTGAATCAAGGCAACAGCACATAAACACCCTCAGACTAAGACATGCACACACAATGGAGAAGTTCACATAATTGCCCCCAGTGAGCAGATGGGGATCTTTTATCACATAATCTATTAAAAGAAGAAGTGAGAAAGGTAAAATGGGAATGTAGGAGGGTGAGGAGCAGGAAGTGACGGGGGGAAGGTGTGAACACAAGAGGTAAAAACAGGGAAATGAGACAGTGAAGAAAATAATGAGCTTACATATATTGTATGTGACACATCAATCATAGTCTGATTATAAAGATAATCATCTTTGTTGATAAGGAATTATGTCAAAGATGAAGAAAAAAACCTATTGTGTTATAATTGAAATAAGGAACACATTCTTGCTTTGTATATAGCATTATTGAACCTGCTCAGAAATGTGTATACAACCTACTACAAATTCCACTGTTTCCTTGTGATCCTATTACAAAAGCTCTTGTGTGTATGTGTGTGTGTGTGTGTGTGTGTGTGTGAGAGAGAGAGAGAGATGGCCCAGGCCTTGGGAATGGATTAGTGATGACACAAGAGAGAAGGCTAATCTTCAAGCCCTAATCCTGCTGGACTCTTTGCGACTCCGGTTTGGTACTCTGGCTTGCCCACTGGACTGACGCTGGCTAACAGCACTGACACTAGCTAACACGGCTGAACAGGCCGGATGAAAGTGACTGAGGCTCAGTGAGGTGGGAGGGTGAGGGAAGGTGAGAACACAAGTGTGAAAAAAAATAGAGAGCATGAGTACAGAGAGGGAAAGAATGAGCGGATAGGAAGAGCCATCAGCGTTCTTCTGACCTACCGCAGCTGTTGAGGAAGTGTGTGAGCATCTTCCATGACCAAATGCCAACATAGTCCCTGGGCTACTGTTAATGAGCAGGGGTTTATGGGTAATATCAGAGATTAATGATTTAGTGTCAGGTTACAACACGCTCAGGGCCAGACAAAGGGTGCTGTGTATGTGTGTGGGGGTGTGTATGAGTAAGTGAGCAAATGACAGAAAGAAACAGATAGAGAGAGAAGGAATAATGAGTATTGAAAAAGCAATTAAGGGATGATTCTGGTTTATTATAACTTACTGTTGTCTTATTTTTGTAACTTTGGAAATCCTTCCTCTCAGTAATTAATATTGTTGTACTCACAAAATGAGAAAAGTCAAGCTGGAACAAGAAACACAAGTGATCCCTCCATCATACAGGTTGTAAACAACCCCAATTTACCATTGTTTTTCCGAAAAGAAAAGAAAAGTGGCTGTTATAATCATGACCCAAACTGTCTGTGAGTAGGTGTCTACTGAATTGGCGTGTAATGATTACCATTAGCATGATGGACAGAAATACTGTTTTGTTTATATACTTCTAAAATACTTCTACGTGTATGTATGTTAGATATTAATTACTGTTTAATTTTTTTTCCTCATCTGAGCCCATTCAAAGTCAAAGTGGAACTGCTAACCACCATCAATTTCCAGGCATAGTTTTCAGAAACCATTATAGTTTACAGGCATTCCTGGTTCAACTTTGGCCTTCTGTGCTTGCCGTAGTTGTGTACACAGATTTTATTGTGCAGTGAAGGATTGTTACCAACATTTCAGGTGCACTCAGTTCAGTTTTACCTCCAGATAAAGGGGTTTGGATAATCGGTCTCAGATGTTGACTTGTTTACTGCTCATGCTTTCTTACTCTAGCTGCAGCACTGTCAACATATTGCCGATTTCATAAATGTTTATTATAATGATGGCCAAAGCTTCAAATATAAAAACCCAAATTATAATAAGACGATTATTAAATATCTCCTTAAAACATCCATTGGTGGCTTGGCTCTTCCATAGACAGCACTGTGAGTAAAGCAGTTTTAGAGTTCAGTAGGAAAACAATTCAAACAAAAATAAAAGTCAAAACTGGACTTCACTCTTTGAACTAATGGCTCTCACTCTGTCTCACTTTCTCAGACAGACATACACACACACTCACTGAGCTCCCCGACAGATTCCGATAATTGCACATCTTTGCAGAATCACAAGTCCACCGTGAAACAGAATACATTGTGTCCAAGACAAAGGGTCCCCGGAGAAAGGAAACATAGTCTGAATGGCTGTCTTTGTGCAAGGAGAAAGAAGACAGCTCCAATCTCTATAAAGACCCATCTCAATAAACACCTCCACAGACAGCCATCTAAGCATCACACAGTCTTCTGATTGGCTCTTTCTGAGTGTAATCACAAGTGTTGTAGGCCTAGAGTAGATGGTCAGAGAATGAAAAGGTGGAGGGGGAGAGCTATAGAAGTGATTGGTGGGTGATGAAAGTAAAAATGAAGGGAAAGAAAGTGGCGGAAGTGAAAGGAGAAAAGTTGTGGTGTTGTATATAGAAGAGGAGGAGCATACAGTCTACAGGGAGGATGCATTGACACAAAGAGACATACCTGGAGCTATATGGTGAAATGCTGAGAGGGATTGCATGACTCAGTGATGAAAAAAGAGTGATTGAGAGCTCAAGAGGGTGATGAATGAGTGTTTCCTAGGGTTCACTCTTGTCAGAAGTGCGACTTTAATTCCTTTAGGAGAAGTGGGACTGTACACACACACACACACACACACACACACACACACACACACACACATGGGTAAGGAGGTGGGGCGGGGGCATGTAGTGCAGAGTTTTAATCCTGTACACCAAATAGAGCAGTGGGTATTTCATTAAAGGTCTGTTTCAGGGTGGCCAGACCTGAGAGAAATCCATATTTCATTACTTGTCATCCATCTCTCTTTCTGTCTTGTGTGTGTGTGTGTGTGTGTGTGTGTGGGGGGGGGGGGGGTTGGGCATGATGTCTTCATGTGTGTATGCCCATTCAAATGTTCATAAGAGCCCATTCATGCACACATTCTGAATCCATCTGTCACTCTGCCCCTTTTCTCAGCGTGCGTCGCACCCCCCGTTGCCTCGCACAAACGGACCACCCAACGTTCAGCAAGTGATGAGTTTTAATAATACTTACATAAACTACATTGACGTAGTCGTCATCAGACAGAGTCTCCAGCATCTCACTGACAGAGGTTCTGATCAGTTTGAGAGTCAAGCCAGACACACTCCCGCTTCTGCAACAACATAAACAACTACCTGACAGCTTTTCTCCACAATCTGTCTGCATAGTTCTTGCGCAGTGATATTTGACTCAATATAATTACAAAAACTTCTGCCTTGGGAAATGCATTACATTATCTGGCAAATCTTGGAAGGCATGCATTATAATCAGGGGAAATCATGACTGATGTGAGGAGGTTATGGATCAATGGGGTTATAAAGTAACTCACGCATCCACAAGGATTAGCATATCTTTGGGTGAGGCAGCTCCTTGAATGTACCTGGAAGTTAATGAATGAAAGACAAGCTGGTCTGAGACACACACAGTCTGAGAAGTTAAAAATATGTGGAAGGCCAACGGCGTATAAATTATAATAATTAATTTTTTATCACAATTTAATTGATATTCTTTGATTCATATAAAGTTTACATATATTTAGGGTTGTGAATATTGTTAATAGATTGTAAATAAGAATACTTTTCCGATATAATATAAAATATGACCAAAGACGATAGTATAACATTTTTACATAGTCTCCATAACACCACACATAGGTAGGCAAAAATGAAGCTCATTGTAGATGGGGCTCATTGTAAATTAGGTCGAGCCAAATGAAGCCTGGTTGCTGAAACATGCCACCTGTGACGGCTGTCTATCACTCAAAGTGGCCATGCCCTTAATTATGCCTAACTTTAAGCCTTAATATAAACTAAATGGGTGAGTTGTAAAAATTCAGCCCCATTAAGCTGTCATGAATTTGGAAATTTAGCTATAGAGACCAAAACCATTTTTTGTACTATGCTGTAAACATGTAAATATCGGCTGTAAAGTTCAGCATTTGAACATGGGGCTCTATGGGTCTGACTCGGTTTTGTAGCCAACGTCAAGTGGCCAAATTGAAGAACTGCAGCTTTGGGGAATTTCATAATGGCTTCATTGTTCAGCCCTGGATCTTGCTGCTTGATTTTGAAATTGTATTATCACCCAGCCCTTCAAACACTTACTACTACTACATGTTAAAGCCATATTTATTCATATACAACAACTACATGTAAATAAACAATCATATATACAGATATATACAACTGAAGAAAAAAAAGCACAACATTAATGCTATGCTTCTTGTAGTCTTCTAACAGTTTGTTCAGTTTTCTTACCATGGCCTCCTCCGGACATCATACAGGTCAATTTTACTGGGAGTCTTGCGAGCATCCATCCAGGGAGAAGCTTTCAGAGAAGATTAGATAGGTGTTGGTTATAACTTTTTCATAATTAACAGTAATAAGACACAAATTCCAATGTCTGACACCTCTGACTGTCAGACTGAAGTGTTAATTCGCAAATATCTGGCAATATGCAGCGTCATATTCAGCCCAGCTGTGTCTAGTCGCTGTCAGTCACTTTGGGGAGGTTTAAAGAAAAATGCTTACATTTGTGCCATAATGGCGGTTTGCTTGTTGGATGGAATCCAGTTTTTAACATCATGTACAATATGACATGTTTAATGCTTGCTACAATATTTCACAAAAAGATAACAGCAGAAAGATAAGAAAATATTCATCTGAAATGTAAAGCACGGACCACTGGATTCACTTGCTTTGACAATAATCAGCTGCTCTCTATCTGTATGCTATTAGTGAGAAGCACCATGAAAACAAGCCAGTATGAGAATGTGGGACAGCATACCATGCATGCTAAGAGGTAAAAAAAAAAAAAAAAAAGGAACAAAGAGAGGAATACATTCAGGGCCAATGAAAATTCATGAATATTAGACATAAACTTTTCTCATAAAGCTATATAGTGTCTATGATGACAGGGAATCTCATGAATAGAAATAGCGTGGCAGAGAAAACACTCCAGATAGTGAGCAGCACTAGACTAATGCAGTTAAATAGTATGACACTATGTATGGCACCATATATAAAATCAATGCAAGTTGAGCAATGGAGATTAATTATTGAGTTTATTTGCTCAGTGATGTGTGAACTCATATTCCCTGGCTGTTTGCAGCTATGATTAAAAGCCACGTGCTGCATCTTACTGGAGGTCAACCAAGTAATAATGGGCTGATGAGTGCTCATCTGATTTAATGTGGAAAGAAAAACACACAGTTTCAGTGTCATATGGACAGATACACAAACAATTTAGAAGGCTAAATAATCCACCAGGATTTTTTTCTCTGTGTTAAATGCCAGGCAAAGACAAAAACTGATTACTTTGTTTGTTTATTATTTTACCTGGGTAGTAGCGAGCTAGGCCCGTAGCGCTGCCGTACACCTGCCAGAGAAGGGTCGGGTCATCCTCTCTATTCTTTCTAAACACGTCCTCCAATGCCTCCGACCAGTTCAGCTCATTCAACACAATGGTGGCTAGAAATCCACACACATACACTTCAAAAGACAAGAAAAACATACTGGCACGAAGAATATACATTATTGTAATCAGATTTTGTGTGCATGTCTGTGTGTGTATTCTAGCCTCGAAACCAGTCGATTCAGCCAAGCTCATGTTTTATTTGCTCTGGCAGATGAATCTGGTAACTTTCCCAGTCAGACAGATTTCCACACATCCCAGCCCTGAATTGGCCAATCACAACCGTTTATCTCTTATCAGGCGGGTGGGATACGATGACTGACATCCAGCTCAACTCACAAAACTCAGTTCAAACTGTCAAACTAGGCAGCTCTGATCAAATATGAAGCAAAATCCTCTTACTGCAATGCCTATTTCTCGCTTTAAATGTTTTCAGAAACACATTTTAGTGTACTGTTTAGCTGTAATTTGAGAAAGTTTGTGACCAGGCTGCTATGTATAACCTGCTTGAGAACAGATCAAAAAACGCTTCAACTTACACATGATTCATGATGGTCATGATTTATCACTCTGATTGGCTGTATTGGTTTATCCAGAGGCATTTTGGTCTGCGCACACTGAATTTAGAGGTTCCAGACTAACTTGTATTATAGCTGTTAATCCTCTGTTAATTGTGGTTTTATTGTGATTGTGATATGTTGGGGAAAGATTGATTAATAAAGTTTTAAGAAGATATACACTTTATCTGTCAATAAATAAATCAGATTGTCACAATCATTTCATGGAAAGAGGTAAAAGATAATATCCCAACCTTATAGGCGACTCTTTATAATCATGACATAGCATGTTTTGTGGTATTTCATTAAATACATGAAATAACCACATGGAACCAAATTATGTATTTGTATACTTCACACCATGGTTCACTCACACATGCAAAGATTAGAACCCAAAGCATCATCTAAATGATGTATATATAACGCAAATCAGCCAGTGTTTTTTCAAGATTGCCATAGAAATTTATGAGAATATAAATACACAGACGTTTTTTTTATTGTTTTAACACTACATATATTGCCATATGGCCCGGGGCTAGACATAGTGGTGCAGGTGAGCAGGTCATTGTAGACTCTCCAAGAGGTGTGGGCATCCCAGATTAACACATTCATTAAGATTCCCACACGCAGGCCTGCTCAGTGCCTGCCCACTCACCCAGCGGGATGCATGAGCAAATATAAGGCCAGCTCACCCAGCCAGTGCTGGTATTTAGTAACACATACTGAGGAGTGGTTTTCCGGATAGAAATAGCTTTGAATTGAACTTTAATTTTACCTGAAACACTTGATAACCTGTGTGTGTGTGTGTGTATGTATGTGTGCATGTGTGTGATTGATAGTGTGTGTGGTGGGAGGCAACAGGCATTATGGATGTAATGACACAGCACCCAGACAGCTCAGAGCCACATAACACTCACCATGATGGATTGAGACACAGCACATGCTGCCCCAACTATATAGTTGCTGTCTGTCTCTCTGGTGCTCTTCCCTTCCCCTTCCTTCTTTCCTTTTTCTCGAGTAACGTAGTACTGCATATTTGTTTTTTTTCTGTCTCTGTACGTCTGTGTGTGTGCATGTGGAAGCGTGCATGTGTGTGAGATAGATTGGTATCCTGTATTGAGTGTGACGTTGCTCATTGATGTGCAAAGCAAACACTGTTCATTTGCATGCATGCCTCTAGAGAGGAGAGTTAATGAAGCCTTGGTTGCCAGGAGTGCATGTTTTTTATTATAGAAAGAGGGAGAGAGAGGGAGAAGGAGAGAGCATGTGGTGAGTGTGTGTGCACAGTAATGCATTTCCCTCATTAAGGGTAGAATTTTAAAGGGAAAGGGAAAGAAACTAACACTGTTAGATAATGAGAAAATTACAAACTGTTTGTGTGATGTTTTAGCGAAGACTGATGAAGACAGACAGGTATGTAGATAACTACCTACACACAGGCCCGCTCATAGCTGTTTAGATAGCCAAATAGCTGGATAATTAGATACATACAGAAGATAAACAACAGCCATACATACTCTACACAAACAAGCCAAATTACAGTATTAAACAAGCAAACCAAAATCATCTTAACTAGTAATGTGTCGCTTTTTAATGGTGCCATTGGTTTTGAGTGCTCCTGAGCGAGTCATAATATTTAATAATCTAAACTCCACCACGACTTCATAAGGGAAACAGTATCCTCTCGTCGCCCATATTGCCACTGACACTAATGAATTCCCTGGCTGCACTCGGCATGGCTTTGATGCCACACTGAATCTACACCCTATGATGACTTTATCTCAATGGGATATCAGGGGTGCAATATACTTCACTAACATAACATGGATTGGTTTATTTTGAACATTAAAGAGAACATTATTTTTCACTGCTTTAAATAAGGGAAGCCATCCCCTCATCACATACTTTATGTCTAGTAAATAATGCTACAGAAAAACTCCCTCTGATACAGTATGTTGATGTATTTCATACAGTAGTGGCAGTGACTTCAACAGTGTGTCAGTTACTATAACATCAACATGTTTTTAATGAAAGGAATAGTTTGACATCTTGGATAAGTATTTTTTTCATTATTTTTGTTAGATGAGAAGAAGATGAGAAGCTTAACTCTTTATCGGGCAAAGAACTATATTTGGTAACTTCAGGTAATATTTCGAGAAAAAAGTTGCAAATTTACCAGATTAAAGTGGCAAATCTACAATGAAAAAGTAGCAGATTTACGAGGAAAAAGTGGGGAAAAAGCAACTTTTTTCTCCCAGATTCACAACTTTAAATCTCATTAATCTGCACATTTTTTTCTCGTAGATTTGCCACTTTAATCTAGTAAACTTTTTTTTTTATACATTCTGGCAGTACGTAATATCCTCCAATATTCTCTAGGGTTGAAATTTGGAATTTGCAAGTATTTTAATGAGTGCCCTATTAAGGGTTAATAGCACTATTATGTCTGGACAATCAATGTACCCCTTTTCGACCAATGCAAACCTAGTTCTTTTGCTGGGCTGGTGCTGGAGTGCTGAACCGTCTCAGAACCTGTTTGCTTTTCCACAGGCTTGAGAGTCACGTCATTACATTACTGTGTACGTTTGGAAACGTCTCCTCTCACTAAGACTATAATAAAAACAATGGCAGACTATCATCTTTTTACAAATATTGCTCATGGATTTGTGAGCCTACATTGGCATCCAAACACGACATTTACAACACATTTGTTCTGCTTGTCTTGAATCCTATGAAGGGTGATTACATTCTTTTTAACACTGATTAAAGATGTTAATGTAAGACTTTGTTGTAAACTAGCGATAGCCCGCTAACTAGCACACTAATGCTTTAACTGCAATTAAACGTCTTACGTTTCAAAAAATAAAATAAAATGAATGATACACTTTGTAGTTGGTCTTATTGGTCAAGCTCCTGATTTAAGTGGTTTGCAGTTCAAGACCACCAAGAGTTCTGCCACTCTAGAGCCAGTTTTCCTGGCCGAGAGCTGGTTCTTTGGCAGTCGAAAAGCGAAGAACTGGTTCAAGGTTAGACACCGGATCCCAACCGGCACTGGAACTGCCTTGGTCGAAAAGGGGTAATAGACACAGCAACAGTTAGCTTAGCTTAGTGCTAACACTGGAAACAGGGTGAGTCAGGTCGCCTGGCTCTGTTTAAACATTAAAAAATCCACCTGAAAGCCCCTTTTAAACACACATTTAATATGTTTTATCTTGTTAAATTAATGCATACTAAACACTTAAGCTGACTGTGATGGGAAGGTCACAATGGGAAATGATGTTGGAGGTCAGGCAGTAGTAGTAGAATGTAGGACTTGGCTAGGTCCTGGAGGTTTAGGGCTGTTAAACTGCTGTTTAGGGCTGTTAATGGGGAATGCCATTTTCTAAAAAGTTCATATTTTGTTTAAAGAATGTAAACTGTTTAGGGAATATCGTTATGTTTTTGCCTGCATAAAATACAATTTTATTTTTTTCTATGAATTTGAAAAACTCCTACTTGAGGTGATTATATGAACCATTTTTATCCTGTTTGGGCTTTTAAACTGATTATAATCTGAATATAAGGCTCCATGTAAATGTGACTACTGTTATGTTCCAGAGTGTTGCTGCCTTTCTTATCAGTTGTTTTATTCTGTTGCTGCGAAAAACCTCATAAATACAAATACAAATATCACATATACTCTTCAAAATGTTTTTTTAACTAGCCCTGGGGTGTCATATATATTGAATTGTCAGCTTCTGCATCCAAAAGGAGCACTACTGAGTTCAACCATTTCCTTCCCCGTCAAACGTGACCGTGCCCTTCACTGGACCGACAGATGTGGCTTTTGTGATCCTTCTGTCACTTGAACGTCTGCTCCCTATCATACACTCGTCTGCCACACGTGACATGTTGATTCCTATGGAAGCTGATTTCATAAACTTGCCTCCCACTTTACCCGGAAAATCCAATTTTCTCCAGCTGAGCAAAGGCTATTCCTGGAACATTTATAGGGTGGAGATCAAATTGGAGAGTTGAAACCTCAATAACGTATGAATCTCCCGTCTCTTTTATCTCTAGGCATACAAAAAACATACTTATGCATGTGTGCCTATATCTGACACAGTATATAAGCCTGTGCACACTCAAAGACACACACATTTTCTTGATATTCATTTGAGCACTTTTCATTGAATATGTTTTAATTCCCTATCCCATTTTCATCAGTAGTGCATGCCCAATCATAACCCTTACTCTAACTCTTGCCTGATCCTTAAACATTTTTTCAACCCTTAAAATAAACAAAATTTTAGTCCCCATAGCAAAGATAGTTTCCACTACGAAAGTGTGCTAGCAGCTTTGGGTCCCAACACACACATATAGTTTATTTTTAGTATGATCAGACTTCAGCCAAGGATGGGTCCCAGCATTTCAGTACATCTATGCATACTCATAACAGGGTACCAATAAACAGCATCCTTGAGACAAAAGCAGTGTGAGGAATCATGGCACCCAGCCCAGATTATGGCCAGAGAGGCGTCTCAGGAAAAAAAATGACAAAGTCAAAATTAGTTCAAAAGCCTGCTAATAAACCAGGCTTGCACTTTTACAGATAACACACACTGACACCAGTGTGTGCCCATCCCTATCTCTCATTTCTGCCCTGGTGTTTGGGGTCAGCAGAAAGGTTAAGTGTGTAACCTTGGGTCCAGACGGTTCCCCAGCAGGCTGAGGGCCATGCTGGGGAAGTCACTCCGTTCTACTGTCCCTCTCAGTCACTGCTGACGCACCACATCCCACAGTACGCTAATTTCTAAATATCTAAACACATACACACAGACACACAGATACTCAGTCTCACACAGCTACAGATAAAAATACACAAGTAGCAACCAGTGCAGCCTGGTGGTGAGAGAAACAATCCTGTAATTGGACTCATGTTCAAACTCATCATGAACCATGTGTCCTGGTGAAGTATCCTTGAGCAAGCCACCAAACGCTTTATTGCTCATTGTAAGTCACACTATGATAAGAGCACCACCCGAGTGCTTAAAATATAAAAATAGAATAAAAGAAAGCTGTTCAAATATAATACATAATTCAGACCACAGTTAAGATATTCAACAGACCATCCTTAAGTCATTGACATTCAACTTGAGCTGTGCTAATGTCACAGGGACTCTAGAGAATCAAATTACTCTGAACCACTCAAGGTAAATGTCACCACATGATGATGAAATGATCAGAAATGTACTTTTTTAACAAACAGGGCAAATGCACTCTGTAACAGATGCACATTATGCTTTGTTAAAATCGTATCATGTTTTATGAGACTCCCAAAAAATGACCCCATATATTATTTGTACAGCAGTCTATTGCAACCCATGTTGTTAGGTGGCGACCTCTAATGGCCGTAGTAACTATGATGGAAAGCCAAAAGCAGAAGTGAGAATACGGAGGTCCACTCAGGGTGGGCAGGTCAAACAACCACAGGACTGTCCCCCAGGAGAACAAGGTTTGTTTCCCAGTGAAACCAAAAGTAAACATTGTCATTTTAAATTATATATGTAATTTAACTTCTGTGTACAGCTACGTCATATTCTATTTCATGTTTTACATCCATTACATAAATTGCCTCATTTTCGGTAGTTTTTTTTATAACAAATGATCTTTTCCAACGCCTAACTACATACTACTGTTTCCTAAACTTAACCAAGTATTTCTGTTGTCTAAACCTAACCTTTCAGGGGCATCCCAGGGTTCTAATCCGGCTCAGAGCCCTTTCCTGCATGTCTCCCCCATTCAGTCGCTATCTCTCATTATCAAATAAAGCCAAAAAGTAGCCAAAACTCTTTAAAAACATTAACTTTGTGTTGAACACAATGACCAAAACATTTCGGTATGAGGACATGTTGATCTCCTGCTACCAGTAGGGATGCTACATCATTTAGAAAATGAGGTTGTGGCTCAGTTGGTAGAGTGGTCCCCCACTGATCAGAAGGTCTGTGGGTCGATCCCTGACCATGTCGAAGTATCCTTGGGCAAGATACTAAACTCCAAATTGCTCCCGATGCGGCATTCATCGGTGTGTGAATGAATTCCTGATGGTTGCAGGTGGCACCATGTAGGGTGGCCTAGACAACCAGTGTATGCATTTGTGTGTGTGACTGTAGCGCTATACAAGTGCATTAATGCATAAATGGTTTGGAAAATTTGTTTTGTTTTACATGAACTATAATGTCAAACAGTTCAAATGCAACTGGCAACATGAAACACACAGGGCCATCAAACAGATTCTGGCCCAAAGATGAAATGATCTTTTCTCAGCTGTTAAAATACTAATAGCACAAGCAGGCTGATTTATTTCAGCACTGATTTAACTGTTTTATAATCACAATCAGGGATGTAGTGTAGGGAAAGCATTTAGCTGTATTCTCTGATTTCACAGTATGAAGTATAAGCTGTAAGTATGGTTGTAAATATGAATTATATAGTACTAATAATTTAATAAAACGTGTCCATTCTGGAAAGCTACATTATGTAGAAAATATATTTAAAGTATTTGTTAATAAGGATCACTGGCTAGAATTCATACAATCAAACTTTTCCAATTTCATTATGCTTCAAAGCCATTAATTTAAAGCTACGGAACACATGAACAGGTCGATTCAAAAGACTCATCATTGAAACCTTAATAGATTTGCTCATACAAAGGCAAAAAAAACCCAACATAAATTAATTTCATTTAGAAGAACCTCTATTCATGGGCATCCCAAGGACACATGGCTTAGCCAAGAGACAGTTGAGTACATGGACAAGATCCTATTATGTTGCATCCCTTTTTCTCTCTTTTTTTTTCAACCATCATTTAAACATGGGCAAATTTGCTAGCAGCACAATCTGTAAACAACATTTTACAATGTGTTGGTGTGTCACTTGTATCCATGGTTACCAGTTGGGCTTGTGTGTTGGTGTGTGTGTACTCACAGCCATCATAAATGTCAGTGGGGATGTGGACAGCCGTGTGATTGTGATCAGTCAAACGTTTAAATGATGGGTCCTCTTTAAAGTCTGGTCGAATCCTGTATTTTCTTCCCTCTGTCTCGTTTGCATCCAGCTGAGGGGGGGGGGGGGGGGGGTAAAAATCAAAGATGCAGACAGTAATGCTGACTGTAGGTTTAAGATATCATACAAAGCCTCTTTATTGTATTTGCTGAAGCATCATTGCATGGTTGAGGGCTTATTTAAAAGTATAGGACTGATTGTACATCCTCATCAACTCCTGTCTGATGCGATAATGTCATCGCTGCACTTTTCACACACTCCCAGCTTATTTAAAAATATAAAGCATCATCGACTGTATTTTTAATGATATTTTGCTTTTTTACTGTCCTATCATCTTTACTTGGGAGGTATAGTATGAGACAGCCAGATTGTCCATGCCCCTTGTAGAGATTTATAACTCCTAGTGTGCATTTACCAATTTACATCAATGAGAACAGTGCAGACAGGGAGATATATGAAGAAAAGCATGATGAGATATGGAGGAAAGAATGCAGGGGGGAGAGGGAGTGAGGTGGTGAGGTAAAGGGAGAGAGAAAAAGCAAGAGGGGGGTGGGAGAGAGAGTGCGAACAGTTGCTTCCTAATAAAGCAACAGTGTAGCCAGCTCATACATCTCATCTGTCAATTAGAGGAGAAACATGGCAGAAACCTCTTCACCTGAGTGAGGTTGGGAGGAGGGATGACGGAGAGGAAGCTACACAGGAAGAGGAGAAAAGGCAAAAGAGGGAGGGATTGCAGTAAAAGGCAGAGGCAATGAGAGAAAGCAAGGGAGAAAAATAAGATATGAATGTGGCAAATAGGAGGAAAAGAAAATGGAGGAGAGGAGGGAAGATGAGGAGGTGAAAGCGAGGACAAGAGAGAGAGAGGGTGCTGTGTAGCAAAACCATATGACTGGCCCATGTCTGAGTGTGACCCGTGTGTTTGCAGAGGGTAAAAGGAAGGTGAGCAAACAGGCGGAAGAGAGAAAAAAAAGCATGCTCACATTGTCCTTTGCGTTGTAGTAGGCGATTTCATCATCCTGTAAACAAGTCACACAGAAGCACAAATATCACTTTGTGGTTGCTTTAGGGTGTTGCACAAAGAAGCGTAACATTTATGCAATCATGAAAAGCTTCATCCATTTCTAAACAGTTCTTTATTTTGTTGGCAGGCGGCTCCATTAGTAAATTCTCCAGTTTTATGTTAATGAAGACACTAGTCTGTGCGACCAATCAGATGAATACTGTATGAGTTAAGCTGAGTGTGCAGTGTTCCTCTTTTTACATCTGTGTCTGTGTGCCTACAGCCATTTGCAATGCTCCAGGGAGGCATTTTCCTGCCATTGAGAAAGCAATATGGTAATTCCCAGCTAACACATCTATAACTGTCTCTGTGACAAGTAGTTTTTCCTGACCACCACTTTACTCTGCGTTGTAATTGTGTGTCACTGTGGTTCCTAGAAAGCAGAGTATCTGCCATCTGAAATGAAGGGCATAATGCGTCATAACACAGTGTATAATACGCAATAAACCAATTTAGTAATGGAGCTGTAATTACTGCTAACGACACACAGATGCAAACAAATTAAACCTATTCAGGCGATGAAAGGAATTTATGGCCAGTAAATCGAGACTCATTGCACGATCATTTAACCACATATAAACATACACGTCATACATATGCTCATGCAGGATTGTGTGTGTGTATTTTTGTGTCCCTCCGTTACCTCAAACTCGTCTTTCCAGTCATGCTCCATCTGGAAGTTCTCAGCAGCTGTAGCCAGTTTCTGGGGAGTGAAATATGACAGGGATTTAGATTGGAAACTGCACACGGTATGCCTCCTTCACAGCTTCAGTCTAATTATAGAAAACTTAAACCAAAAAAAAAGTGAGTACAAAAGCACGATGGACTCCATCCCAGAGATGGAGACGTGATTATGATCTCACTTGCAGAGCTCAAACCACAGGGCTATCACAGTCTTACAGCGCTGTCCGCTAAAGGCCACACCACAGAGTGTCCTACTGTCAGAATGAAAAGGTTGTACTGTAAGAGAGTGGTGTCTTTGTGTGTGTATGTGGGAGTGTGAAACAAAGAGAAATTAAGGGAGAAAGGGGGGTCAGCAATGTAGAAAAGGCAGATCTCTGAATAAAGTCAAGTGCAAATGGATTACCAGCGGAGAGGCTGTCAATCAAATTGGATACAACTAAATAACAGAGGGATAAAAATGTAATTAACCTCACCTCTGCTCTACACATCTCTCAAACATGCACACATACTCAAACTGAGAAGCAATAGAGGAAAAGAGAATAGTGGTAAGAGTAGCTCATTTATCGCAGCAGAACATTTCCTACACAGTACAGGCAATAAAAAGGGCACCACAAACTAAACAGCACATATTTATCACTCTGGGAACAAATGACTGCCTTAAGTGCTCTGTAGACATCCAGGGTAGTATTTATTCATAACTGAAACATCATGAGTTTGGAATTGCACTTAAAACTGTGTGAGAATACCGTGATATTGAGACGTACTTAGGCATTGCTTTCCAATTGCACCATGCATACAACACTTTAACTGGCTTGCTTTATGATCTTTCACAGTTTGAGTCCATCTTCATACTTTCCTTTGTAGGGAAATGAGAGCAAAACTGTGAACAACACAAAGAAAAAAAAGACAGAAAAAGAGGGATGACATTTTACAGTTGATGTGTGAGGTAATTTAACTGTTATTGCACGTATTTTGAAAGATTTTTTCGAAATGTAATAACTAATGCCTAGTGCAGTGAGCTCATGAGCATGAAACAATCATACAGTGATTTTCACTTGATAAGATTTCTTACAATAAGGCAGGATGTCCAGCTACCATGTGTCTTAAAACAAGATCAAATTACTTCAAATAAGCTGTGCTATTCTTAGTTCTAGAAAATAAAACTTCACACAGGCAGTACCTGTACAGAAAATTGCCCAGAACCTACAGTCTTTTAGCTGATTTGTGATAACCATTGAGCCACCATGCCAACTGCCTGTTGGTGAGGATAACAATTCACCACAATGATTAGATTAAAATATCTGGATTGCTATTTAAATTTTGTGCGTTCATGTTCCCAAAAGTATGTCTCTGATTGACTTCGGTGATCCACTGTGTTGGTCTCTAGCGTCACCATTTGGTTGACCACAGAACCATTTGGTTTTGTTTTTTTTTGCTGTTGAGGTCATTGCCATATTTGGAACATATAGTCATGGTCCTCAGAGGATGGACTTTAAAGACATCTTGGCCCTCCAGCGCTGTCTTAACATATACTTTGAATAATCTCAACATCTACTGCATGGGTTGCGATTCAATTTTGTACAGACATTCATGGCCCCAAGAGGATGAATCTCAATACCTTTAGTGACCCCCCAGCTGGCCAAAGTTTTCACTTATCTAGTAAAATATCTCATCAGTTGCCAAATGGACTGGGACCAAGGTTGGGACAGACGTGTGATCCCTAGAGGATTGATCTTAATGTACTTTGTTGGCACCATCATCAGGTCTTCTCAATTTGTCCAACACTTGATTTATGACCAGAACCTGCAAAAAATGTATGGCATTTCCATCAGTGTTGACTGTGCTTTCAGTTTAGTACTTATTGCCAAATGGCAGCAAGTTAAGGATGCTAACATGCTTACATTAGGTTTAGCTGTAGACTCTTAGTGTAGCTTATTCACATTTGGTATTGTAAAAATGTAATCTTTGATGACACATTTGACCAATGAAGTTACTTTAAAGTTAGTACATTTTTATGAGGTATCATCATTTTGTCTGTGTTCAGCACATGTTTAATGGTTCCTGTAGAAAGATGTACGAAATGTACTATTCTGGTTTCCATTATTTTCATCATCAAAAGGAGGGTATTAGGTCAGAGGACTATTCAGAGACTATACGTTTCTGTTGTATTTAATGGGACATAAGCCATCTGAAGCACTTTTATTACCAATGGGATATGACAGGTTGAAAAAAAGAACTCAAGAAAACTAAAACTTTAAGATATTCTGCCCTCAGATAAAGTTTAGAATCTAACATCATACAAGCCAAAAGACTGAAACTTGAGAGACATTGGTTTAGTCTTGATACTTCAGAGCTAAGAATATGTGTCACAGCTTACTGGAAGTCCTGTAACACATATGCCCTCTGTATCTAATGCAAGCTATTTAAGATGAGGGAAGTGAATGACGCCACGACCCTTAATCAGCACCAGATAATACAATCCATACTCAAAGTCCAACTAGATTTCAAATCTAAATATATGATTGCCTCATTTAGAAATTGAGTATTTGCAGTGTGGAAATGAAGTTAAGAGATACCATAAAAGAACAGTGAGATCCCAAGGCAGGCAGGCAGGGAGAGAAACAAAAAGAAACTGACACTATTGGACAAAACAGTGTATGCTCACCCAGGCAAATCCACACAGATCAAACCTTCGCCTGGCCCTGGCCTGCCCTCTTCCAACTGTACAAGATAATGACAACCCAGTGGAGGAAAGCATTCCCTTTAAATAAACCCACCTGTCTGACACACTGACTCCCTTCACAGCAGCACAGTCACCATAGCCTCAGAGAAACTCAACTCAAAAGTATGCTTTTAATTAATTGACACAATTAGCCGATGACGATAAACTCTATTTATGACTGACTCTCTGTCTGATACCCATCTGTTGGACTGTGCGAGCAGGATAAAGGCCATGTCGGATCAGAGCATGAGTAATAACTGGATGAAATGCTTATAGTATCTGTCATTCTGGGGTTTTACTGAGTGTGGGTATGAGTGTACATGTGTGTCTATGGGCATGTGTCTGCTGTCAGCAATGATTCCATTCTTGATCAACAGTCCCATCCCTTTGGCCTCCAGTCCTGGGCTCTGTTCCAGACCTGTCTCCACCTCCTCTGCACTGGCTGTCTGTAGCTAAATATACACCCCATCCGAGACATAAACACACAGAAACACAAAAGAGTGAACATGAAGTTATTACGCACCATGATCATCATGTCCAAAAATAGCAAGTTCTGTCATTGAATCAAGCTGCATTTGTTTTTATTTAAAAACTGTGTCCATCAAATGCTCGACGATGACGCATGCAATCATCAGACACTGACAGTATTTTGACTATTTCAGTGATTACATCAGGGGATTTATATATGAATCCATAGCTTTAATAACGTTTTGTGAAGAATTTATTTAAAACAAAGTGAAAGTTGAGACTGAAGGCAGGCTGCAGGAGTTCTCCAGGGTTTGTAAAAGAAATGAAAAATATATCTGTAATGTCTGGATAAAAACAGAGCACAACATTAATTTAAAATATAATAATAATAATAATCATAATAATAATAATAATAATAATAATAATAATAATAATAATAATAATAATAATAATATTAGTAGTAGTAGTAGTAGTAGTGGTAGTAGTAGTAGTAGTAGTAGAAGTAGTAGTAGTAGTAGTAGTAGTAGTAGTAAACCTATTATTATCATTATTATTCATATGTAACCCTGGGGTAAGCCTTTGGATACAGAAAGGAAAGAGGAAGACCTACCAAAATGGACACATTGTGTTCTATTTGACAAGTAATTTGAGAATCAACTTACAGCACATCCACATAAGCCAATATTGGAGAGTTTATCTGCCAGGGTGACATGGACAGCTGTGTCAGAAGCTTTTGACAAATCAATAAAAAGAGCTTTTTGCAGTCCAGTCATTCACCACTTTCATAGCAGCAGTTGTTGTGCTGTGTTGTTTTCTAAAGCCTGACTGATGATAAAATACCAATTGTGTCTACAAATTATTTAAGTTGTCACTCCCCTGATTTTCAGCAGAAGGAGAACATTGACAGATTTTCATATTTTAGAGATCTCCTTGTTGGAAAGGGTAGGATTAAAATATGAGTCAGAGGTTCTGCTATAAATTATACAGCTAACTTGAGAAAGTGAGGATCAAGCTTGTCTAGACCTGCAGATTTGTTAGGATCTAGTTGCTCAAAGGCTCTGTGGACCTCAGTCACATCAAAAGGGGTAAAAATTGAATGGTTGAACCATGGGATTAATTGGGGGTTGTTAAGAGGGAGCCCTGTGTTCATTAGGCTGTTTTGGAGTCAGATAAGGAACCCGAAGAAACAAAATGTTCAAGAGAGAGGTTAAATGATTTCTGAGATGAATAAAATACAACAAGTCAGCCTGGGACTTGAATTTAGTTTAGCCTTGGCCCAAGCAACATCCCTTTGTTTAGTAGACTGGACAGCTGAGGGGAAAAGCTAAGATTGTTTCGACCTCTTTCAATTTATGGAAAGGAGCATGTTTATTTATAATTGAAGGAAATGCATCATGAAAGTATTTCCATGTCAACGAAAAGCTTACTCAAAATCTTAATTAAGAATAATTTCTGGTCTTGATTTTTGTATCCAACCTCGCCAGACTGTAGCTATAACATATTGGTTGATCATTTAATTTGAAGAAAAAAAAAACAATATTTGAATCTATGATGAACATTTGTTAAATAAATCAAGAGAGGATGTCTCTGGACATGTACTGTAAAACATTTTTATACAGTACATGCCCAGAGACATGGCTCAACTTGTACACATTTAATGTGTACAGACGTTAAAACAAAATAATATTTGAGGAAAAACCCAGGTAGAACTGGTGGTTGTAGAAAATCGAATTTGTTTCTTTTAAATAGTTAAATTCTGTGGCACCAAAGCTGCAAATACAGCTTAAGCTTTTACAACGTTCAAAACAAAAACCTGGTGTGTTTCAAGAAAAAAACAGAAAAGATAAGATTTAGGACTGTAATAATGCTCCACCTGAGGGGAAGGCGGGAGCAGCAGTTCATATATCCATGCTGAAAAGGCCAAGTGCAGAAGGCCTTGTCATTAGGTTAATGCCAGTTAATGTCAAAGTAACATCACATCATGTTAATGTCACACCATTGAGCCAAGTGAGTTTTACGACTTGTGCAATAAATCGAAGCCACCATTCAAAATATGTTCAACTTTCTAAATGCATATATTACTGAACCACTGTAAATGCATGCAGAAACATATACGTACATTGCTGCATGAACATATGGATATTGATTACAGTTCTCTATGATGTTGTATGTGATATGATACATGAGTATAGGGAACTGCTGTTAAATACTTGATGTGCAGTATCAAGCTTCATGGTCTAGCAATTTGTTTTGGGTTTTGGGTCAATATACACTTCTCCCTTGCACACTCACTGTATATGAACATGCACATGCAAATCCACACATAGACACACACACACACCTCCTAAGAGAGCAGACCGACAGGGTTGTTAAAAATTCATGACAGGGCTTTGACGAGGCTCCTCTCCCCTCTGGGAGACATGGGGGAGGGTGAGGAGGGGTCTGTGAGGAAAGATACCTAATTACCCATCTCTTTTTTCTCTCCTTTTCCTTTATCTCTTTCTATCTATCTCTTTGTCAAACACGTACACATGGTGAGGTTATCAGGCTGCCCAACGAAATCAACGCCACATTGAAATCAGCTCTAAACTACAGAGCCCTCGATTTGATGAGACCGCTCCCTGAGTGACAGCTAACCTCTCCAAACTGGCATAACAGTTCATTACAGAGCCACTGCAAGTTGCCGTCTCTGCCAATTGATCAGAAGCCAGCGTTTCTCAGTTGAAAAACACAAATTTAGCAGTACAACGGTTTAGTTAATGGGAGTGCATAACACACTCCCCGTAGCGTGCTTGATCTAACCGCTCATTAGTCTCCCTCTCATTTATTGTGGTATAGATATCCCAGCTCCACACCATAATGAGTCCACTCTGTCACTGGATGACCACTGGAGACCTGAGGAGAGCCACCATTCCCCTGCACCTTTAATAGGGGGAAGGGAGAGGATACAAGGAGACTGGGAATTGGATCTATGGATGCAGGGAAGTGGGGTGGTTTAAGGAATGAGGTGTTTCAGTGAGATAAAGGAGGAAAAAGGATAAGGAATTTATTAAATCTAATTCTAGAAGGAAAAATGTCCAATACTATCCACAGGCAATATTGCTGATACATGTTGGTTGGCTATATCGTACTCCCAGTTGAACATGAGAAGGGTCTTATGATGACCACAACAACTGTTGTGCCTATCAATATTGCAACAGCCAAATAGGGCACATGATATAATAATTCTCATTCCATGCACCTTCTGCTGTTCATGCAAACTGATGTATGAGATCATTAAACTACAGCCGTAGAAGGCACAGAAACACTCGGAGCTGGGCCGAGTGTTGGATGGCATTGGACTCGTACCTGCTAGCCCCACAGAGAGATAATTCTGCCCTGCTCTCACCAGTCTTAGTTGTCATTCTGCCAGGGCAGCCCAGCAGCCCACCATGCATTTAGTGAGAAAGCAGAGCACAGCTTAAAGGATAGACAGGGAAGATGAGACAGGCTCTGCTAAACCTCACAGAGCCTCCCAGACTCCCTGTGTGCGTGCACGTGTATATGCATGTGTGTGTTTGTGTGTGCGTGTGTGTCTAAAGTCTCCACACGCCTGAAATCAATGGGCCATTCAGAGCACACTGCCTTCTCCCCCGGACAACAAAGCAATACTCGCAAGACTAGTAACGGTCTAAAAGATCATTAACACCCACATCCAGTCTTATCTTTCCCATCCTCGTTTCTGACGTGTCCACATTCATGAACGCTGGTTATCTATCAGCCATAATGAGTCCCAAATCAAAGGGTGGACCAAAAAGTAAAAGTGTGGGAGATGTGAAGGGTCAGTCAAAGAAGCAGAAAAGAGAGGAAACTGAAAAGGAAAGAGGGGAAGATATAAATTATGAGCAGATGGATTAACGGAAAGGACATTCCAAAGAGAAAAAAACAATACTCTGACTCAGCATGATCATAGTGTTTGTGCTTCTCATTAAAATTTAGCTTATGAGAATGAACAGTGGGATGATAAAGAGAGATATATACTGTGGGGGTTGTTCGGTAAAGAATAATGGAGGCTTTATCCAGCAATTTGTTAGTTTGTTTCCTGGGAAAAGGTGTATGTGTGTGTGTGTAAAAAAAGTAATAAGAGAAGAGTGGGAGAAAAAATAAGATGAGCAAGAAACAAGAGGAGACTTGGGAGAAACAAAAAAAGGAGAAAAGGGGAGATGGACAGACAGGGTCGAATGAGGGAACAGAGGAGACAGGAGGACGTGTAAGAGAGGAGTGATACAAAAGAGCAAAGAAGACTGACGAGGGAAGAGATATGCAGTAAGAGAAAGGAGGGATCATGATAAAAGAGAGACGGAGGTCAGAAGAGATAAAGAAAGGTTGATTTCAAATTCCAGTTTGACACAGAACAGTGGCAAAAGGCCGTGAGCTGGACACAGGAGAGATACAGTAGACAGGGGACGGAGGGAGACAGAATTAGAGGGATGCAAGGAACGAAAGAAAAGGAGGGGTTATGAGTAAAGGGGGAACGGGAGCGTGAGACAAAGAGAAAGAGCAGAGGAATCTGCAGCTGTGAGGGCCCATGGGGAGAGCCGTGCTGCTCCACATGACTTCTCTCAGAGGCCAAACCCTTCAATGGGAACAGTAAATCTACAGCTGCCTCCAGTCTCATTCGCTCTCTTTGGCTCTTTTGCTCTCTCCTCATAGATGTGTGTGTCCCTACTGTCCACTTCAGAGAATTTACTTTGTATGTCACGTGATCAGATTGGCTTGATTTCTTTACAACACAAACATTGAGAGTCATAATCTTCTAATTTAAAGCGATAAAGATGAAGGGACCACTTTCTGAGAAGGCGTTCTTTATATAGAGTTTGATAATGTTAAATTTTTCACTAATCAGTTAGAAGACAATAGAAGGAACAAATTTTGAGTCGCCAGATTGTAAAATCGTATTGGCTATTTTCTGTCATCCATGACTACCTATGTGTGGCCAGTCACGGTTGGGGTTGCATCCCTACGCATTCATGTAATCTTATGAATCCAGCTGCCTCTCAAAGTAATGTTGGCAGACATGGAGGAGGAGGGTGAAGTTGTCATATCGCCCATCTCTACTTTGTAGTTGTAAAAAGTACAGTTACAAATGATGGTAATCTTTTGGTTTTTCACATTTTATCTATTGATTATCATTAAATAGTTACAATATTCAACTAATTTACTTAGAGTGCCTTTTAAGAAAATGGTATCAAGACAAATTGAGCAATAATGTGAGACAAATAAAATCTAAAAAGCTGCAACTACATCAAGACAAAAGGTTAAAAATAATAATAATAATAATAATAATAATAATAATAATAATAATAATAATAAAAAGAAACAAAAAGGCATGATGAAAATTTAGCAGCAAGTCAGAGAGCAAAATGTTCATGTGTATTATGGTTGACAAAGATCTCTTATCTCTATATCTATATCTATCTCTATATCTCTTCACATCTTGACTACTGTAATTATAACAAATTATCGCAATATTGATTCTGAAAAATTCTACGTCACAATTCATTAATGTTAACTATTATTGGATATGAAAAAAACTGCATCTCTTGACAGCAAAAGGTTGTAACTGTCCAAACCAAGAATTTAATTGTAACCACAAGCATGCTGTGACATCATTTGGATTTCTTCTCGATGAATGTATTAGACACTTGTCCCTGACCTACCATAAGTTTAGTTAGAATTCCCCATCTGCACTGCCCCCTCCCACTCCCTCTCTCTCTCTCTTGTTCTGTCTATCATGTGCACGTAAACATGAATTCAAGCACACAGACGTATACATGCAGACACCTCTTGCCTGCTTAATATGATCAGTGTGGAGCGAAGATGGGAGGTTGAGTAACATCTGCTCTGGAGACCGGAATATCTCTGATCGTATCAGAGCCTCTGTTCATTACTGCATTACGTTGACACACACACGTACACACACACACACACACACATGAAAACATCATAATGTCACATCTTGTGCTCATTATTATAACATTGTGACAGCAGGCAACAGATTAATAAAAATATGGTCCAACACCTGGGGCCCAAACACACCAAACATATGCACAAAACACACACTGAACACTTAACACACATCTCTAAATAAAGGGAACTGGAGGACTGAACTGAACTACATAACAGTACATTAGGAATCTTTAAAAAAAGACAATGTTAGAAAAATAACAATAATAGAATATGGTTGTATACACGGTTACAATTTCAACTGTATCATGTTTACAATGAAGATTTCAAATTTAAATCTATGTTTTTTAATTGTAAATGTTTGCAAAAGTTGCTCAGAGCTTCTTTTTCTTCTTCTTCCGTGTCTCTTTAATCTGGACTTCAAGGTGAAATTATCACAAAGGTAAAAGCCTTGTTGTACAATCCAGAATGGTACAAAGAAGGAAAAAAACTGCGACAATAAGAGTCTGTTTGTATCTTGTCACGGCACAGTGTTGGTGATAAAACAGACTTTGCTTATAAAAAGCTTTTTGGTACCACTCTGTACATTTAAGAGACAAAGTTTACAAAGAAAGATCCAGTAAGTCTAAACTCTTCAAAGAACATGTTTCATGAAGCCGAGAGATGAAATACTTTAGAAATTAAATATGATCAAATTGTTAATATTCTTCATAAGATTGGGTATTAACAGGGGTATGGTATTGAGATTATCTGTAGCAGTAGGGAAATCAACAGACTAACCTTTATCGACTGATCCATTACGGATGATAACACAAATCTATGAAATGTAGTTGGGGTTTTGAAGTTTTTTTTATAGCCCTAATGATATAACTCTACCCCTAATATATATATATATATATATATATAAATAAATATTATTATTATTATTTTTTTTTTTTTTGTAATATGGCGGTTATGTCATACTTGATACCATGTAAGTTAAATAAAGAACAATTTCAAGGAATCATAAGTTTATAACAACAGCGTAGCTCTTAGCAATGGTTATTGTGACACCCTAAACGTAGCTAACATTAGTTAACTAGTTAGTCGAGTGTTTTTTTGACTCACACATCCACCTTGACCACCTCCTTACGCGGACGTTGTCACTCTTTATACTACTCCATGACTTCTTCCTTTTAGGCAGTGCTGCACATCCTGGCTCACAGCTCATAATTATGTAGGGTATTTACAAATTACAAAACATTACTTTTTGTAGGTATAGGTATAGGTATAAATAGTGAATTAGAACAGCCTAAATAATAACAAAATCAAGTACACAAGGCAAAGGCATGGAACTTCAGATATATAAAATGTAAATGTTCAACATACAAGGTAACTGTGCTGTTTCATTTCTGTGGAAAATCCTATTCTTGGAACGAAAGCCTTTTATAAAAGTAAAAACAGTGTGTGGCTGAAATAGACTGCAGCAAAATCCTTGATGTTGTGGGTTGAGGCTGGACATGTGAGGCATGGGGCCATGTTTGGCTTTAAAAATGTACCAGTGCAATGTTTAAATATGCTCCCCTTGATTTCATCAAGAGCACAGAAGTGTATTCTGCTGCTGGTCAGGTTTGAGAATTTCAGTGGGCATTGTGAAATATTTATCTTGTAGCAAAACTGGATTATCATTGAAAACTGACTCAATTCAGTCTAACCCTGATGCAAACTGACAGTGTACAAATCCTGACGATTGTCAGCACACGTCTGACATCATTTAATATTTGTAATCCCTACATGTCCATTTTTAATATGTGGGTGATTGCATCCAGTAAAGTGTTCTTATAAATGACAGCTTTACTGACACCCATCATTCCAGTGGCTTTTAACCTGCACACAATAATGCACACATTCACACACACACACAGTACTGGGCCACCTGCGTCTTGTAGAGTTTTAGTGGTGCTGGTTGAGGTATTACTCTAAGTAATGCTTTAGACTGGCTCATTAGTCACCGGACAGAGCCCTTCACCCCAGGAGAAGAGAGGAAATTGCACACACAGTACACACATACACACTCACTTTATGCAGATTGTTCAAACAAAAGCAAACAGCACATGGCTGCTGCTTGTTAGTAAGAGAGTGAGGTGGACTGTGGACACTAACTTGATGTTTGAGGGTGCGTGGATGTCTGTCTTCATTGTTTTGCCTTTTGCCATAACAGTTCTGTAGCATCAATAATTAAGTGTTTAATTACAGTGTACATAGACAGCAAGAGAGAACAGGCTGTTGATGGGGGAGGGAAAGCTGTGTTGAAGTAATTGGATCTAGCCTCCGGCACATCACACACTTTCACTATGTGGTCAACTGCTTTTGACAAACCTTTTCAGAGTCATCTCTCTCTCTCTGCATCTCTCTCTCTCTCTGTATCTCTATCTCTCTCTCTCACTCTCTCTGTATCTCTGTATCTCTCTCTCTCTCTCTCTCTCTCTCTGTATCTCTGTATCTCTCTCTCTCTCTCTCTCTCTCTCTCTCTCTCTCTCTCACTCACTCACTCACTCACTCACTCACTCACTCACTCACTCACTCACACACACACACACACACACACACACAGTATTTGTTTCTCGATTTAAGCAGTAGAAGTTATGACTCACATTACCCGTGTGCAGCTCCACACTTTTATGGGACAAGTAAACACAATGTATAAATGTATATGTGTGGGAGTGTGTCTGTTGTCATTGCCATCTAACATGACATGTTTTTTTAATAACAATGGCGACAAGAGGCCTCCGGAAATATAGAGTGACTGCTCTGTGTTGACAGATATAAATGTAACTCTGATCTGAGGATGGTGCAATACACACTTTTATGAGGATGGATTTCAGTACTGGAAAGTAACGCATACTTACACCAAATATGGCCGACAATAAAAACTAACCAATATGGGCCTTGAGAAACATTATTTCATTTTACTGTGTACCATGTATATAGTTAGCCTGGGTATACCCATACTGCCTTGTGCGCTTGATTTAATTTCGAACCTGCAAGCAGTCTGGAAACCAGGGCCATTTCTTAGCCCCGTTTTAGGGATCCAATCACAGAACGGGGAGGGACGGCAAGACGATGATGTACTATTCGACAGATAAAAGCTTGTAGTTTTGTAGTTTTCTTACAGATCCAACATGGCTGCAGCAGACGCGAAAGTTTAGAGCAAAAGTTGATTTTAAAAGAAGAACAACGTTTGACTTTACACTTCTGTTTCATCACAAAGGATGTTTTAGCCTTGCTTCCGACAGGATTTGGAAAAAGCCTAATCTACCAACTAGCCCCGCTACCGCTCACTGCTGTAACGCCGGTGATCTCGCTACAAGCGGGGGGACAGCGGAGCCGCCGAGAGACCCGCAGCAGCTTGTCTATTGCCCATAAAATCAGTGGATGTGTGTGGCTGAATGACATGAGGGGGAATAAAGCGTGAAAATAAATAATCTTGCAGAAAGCGAGAACTGGAGAAGCAAAGCAACACACACACACACACAGTTTTAGTCTCAAAGTAGAGATGGGCTAGTCTGGCTATGTAAACATCAATTTCTGTCGCTCTCCATTTGTCATCTGGTATAACTGATACGATTGGCTAAGAGC
Organism: Centropristis striata; assembly: GCF_030273125.1. NCBI lineage: Eukaryota > Metazoa > Chordata > Actinopteri > Perciformes > Serranidae > Centropristis > Centropristis striata. The sequence goes on along the minus strand of NC_081522.1, from coordinate 14,953,352 downwards.
TACCTACAGACGCTTTTGATAGACATTTGTAGCGCCCAATAAACAGCTCTGGAGGATCATAAACCACGCCTCCTCTACGGAGAAATGAATGGCATGGTTTCCAAACTATCATCATTTGTGATAAAGCCTGACGTTAGCCAGGCTAGTATATAGTTAAAATGACAATAAATCTGACCTGAACTGACTAGAACTATTGAACCATTTTTGGCAATTCTACTTATTATTACTGTTCTGAGCACACTAAGTCTAGCTTACCACAGGTGATAGTCAGGAAAGGCAAGCCAGAGGGGGATTTAGGGGAACTGCCTTGAGCCACTATAGCCACTATGCGCACACATTCCTGTAGGTGTGTGAGTGACTGTGGATAAGCATTGTAAAACCTTTGATAAAGCAATCTCTCCTAACAGTATGCAGCCAAGTACTCATTAATAATGCATGTTACACTCTGCCACACACTTATTTATGGAAGCATGAGTAGACACACATAGACACACACTTGTTTCGTACACCTGTGGCTAGGTAAACTGTGGCCTTTCAAAGGTCATCCATCATGCAGAGTTAGAGATCAGAGACAGAGAGGACGAGAGAGAGATAAAGATGGAGAGGCAAAAGGAGAATGAAAGTTTGAAAGCAGCTGACAACTAAGTGAAAGTGGCTCAAGTGCCTTGGGCTATCTCCAATTATATTGACATTGAGAGTCACTCCCAACCTCATATCAAAGGCACTCAACAAGAAAGGATCTCCCAACTGTAATGAAGATATTCTTCCTGTATTCTGTCTGATAAACAGCCAAATCCTTTCATTTAACTTAGATGATTGTTCAGCAAAAGTAATTTCAAAGTATAAAAAATCCACAGGGAGTGTGTATTTGTAAGTTCTGGTATGTGGTGTTTAGCGCCACTGCTATGTGTTGTAACCTAAGTCTTAAAAAGACTCCAAAAAACAAGACTGTTCAGCCACCCTGTCCGTCACTGTCCATGTAGCCATCAAGTTTATGCATTTGCCCTTCTTTCACATCATCCCTTCATCTATTTATCACCCCATCCATACATCTTTGGAGGAGAATTCAATATCAGTGTGCCTTGAGGTTACTCATAGGAGAGGATGAGACGCAAAGATGCAATAAAGAGAGAGAAGTGATCGATGTCTGAAGGTTGGATGGACTGTCAGCATCAGGCTAGCTGACCCGCCACCCACCATCTACCACCTACTCTTAACACACACAAACACACCAACACACCAACACACCAACACACACATTTGACCCTTACAGCCATCTCACTCTTCTATCACTTGGGTAATGCACTGAAGCCAATTTTCTTCTTGTTGCTTACGCATCTTATGGCACCAGTAGTCGGAAAAATGATAAGAACACCAGAGTGTTTACTTAACATACACAAGACAGACACTTGGCAGGAGATGTGTTTATGGATATTCATAAATACTCCCTCTCCATTACTAATAAGACAACAATGGTGATGCCTTATAAAGGCAGAGTAAGGGGTGCTGTGAACTCTCTCTGAATGTATAAAAACAGTTCAAACTCCTGATATAGATGAGAATCTCTGACCCAGTTCTATATAAAAAAAAAAGGAAGGGAAGAGAGGGGGAGAAAGAGAGAACATCCCCCAGGGTCAAAGCTCTCATTATCACATTGGATACTGCAGAAGAAAGATCTCAGTCCTCTCTCTTTACTCTTTGTGTGCATGCTTCACTCACTGTGAAAGATTATTACAACTGTTTTTTACGTTATTTGTTAGACAGAAACCTTTGGTAGCCGTAATAATTATGACGGGAGCAAAGGACGAAGTCAGGTGTCATAGTGTAAAAAGCAACAAAGTGTGCTTGGGGTTGCAGTAAAAAAACAAACACTATGACCCAGGGAGCGCTGTTTGTGTCCCGTGTGAAACCAGAGTCAAAGCTGATTTATTTTAGCTTTAGTATGTGAGTAACATATTAACCTACTTTGAAACTTAAATTATGTATGTGATGCAATTTAAGTAACTCACCTATGAAAACCACAAAAACAAAGGACCATTTTTGTAATGACTGCAACTGACTTTGATGCATTCTTATTTTATTTACATTTTACACATTGGCTTAACTTATTTAGAATCAGGGTTGAAGATAATATCATGGGAAACAGGAACTTATTTTTCCTTATATTTGGTCCCTCCATAGGAAGCCTTTATATAGAGAAAGGCCAGGAATTCTATTACCAGGTGATCAATAAACTTTTTTAATGTGATTCCTTCCATTTAAAGCATAATTTCAACTAAATCTACAGCAATCAAACTTGGAAAACTATTATGAAACCACAGCCAAATGCATAATTAATTAAATGCGCAGACAGATGGTAACTGCGACGGAATGCTTTATGTTTCAGGCAGTGACTTTGAATCACATTACTTAAAATCAAAATCTATTGTGTTTATGATATTTCAGTATTATGATTACGTAAGTACTATATTCTACTGATGCCCAAAATTGTATGCAGGAGTTTTAAAGAGCATTTATTTGTATCTGGATATACTTATGGGTAGTCCAAAGCCATGGTAAATTTCCCTTTGAAGTACAATATATAAAAAGACAACTCAAAAGAAAAAAATGCAGGCATTTTGGTGGATTGACAAAAGTTAAAAACCCTTTATTTTACATGGGTTACATCTAAAGGGTTTTTAACTTTTGTCAATGCACCAGAGTGCCTGCATTTTTTTCTTTTGAGTTCACTGTTTACCCATTGCAAGAGCACCGGTGTATTTAGGGACACCAGCAGCACTCCTGTTATTCTGTTTTTTATATAAAAAGACAAATTCAAGAAAAAATAGAGACAGTGTGGATACTTTGACTAGCTTTCAGGATTACATCATTTCTCCCATTAGATCTTCTAACCAACACTAAACTATTAGAGTGTGGTACTCGCAGGTGAAGCCATTAGGCTCGATGTTGTGGGTTCAGTCCAGATCTGTCTTTTTTAGAAGCCAAACTGCCAACAACAACGGGCACATTTGACAAGGGAAAGTTTAAAAACATTTGAATCAAATGTCATAGTTTGCTCTATCCTGGTAGGTGTAGTGTAATTAATTAAATGTCACAAATGTTACCATGTCCCAAAAATGTACAATACAACATTGCTTCTTCAGTGTATTTTTCAACTGCTTTTTAGTACACAGTGAGAGAGTCGACATCGTTGCCAATATTTAAACAAAAAGTGGATTAAACACATGGTTATTGAATATACATATTCAAGTCTACAATGTCCTGACAAGAAGCAGATGGAAAACTTCTTTTGCAGCCTTGGTTAATGAAGATCTCATCTTGCAAAGCTTTAAATCAAAGTAAAATTGCAAACTGACAGTTGGTTCCTCTAAGTGGAGTGAGTCTTACCTCCAAGGCAGCAGACCTCTTCCGCAGCAGCTGTTCAATTTTCCTGGCTGCTCTGGCGACCAGCTCCTCTGCGTCGTTTTGCTCCACAGTGTACAGGTGTTGGTTCCTCATAAAAATCTAGACAGAGTAGCGAAAATGTAATGTCCCACTCGTAGTTGATGATTTAACAAATCATCCCCATGTGTTGGAAATGTATTACATGTAAGAATGTGACTTTCAAACAAAAAATAGTCAATTTTCTTGAATGCACTGATATATATTGATGTTATTAGCTAATACTGGTGCTAGCTAGCTAGCTAGCTTGGTTAGAAAGGTGCATCCCTAATTCAAAATATACAGCTAACTCCTCCTTTTTTATTACAAACCACTGCTTAAGAAGACATGTTATAAGTGACCAAAAAATTATTTTAAGAACTGAAAACACACTCAAAGTTCTGAGACAAAGGCACACAATGTGTGGTAGTAGCAGCTTGTCAATCACAAACTAGCACCGCCCAAAAGCATTTCTTACTTTATTGTCTATTTTACTCTAACTGGGACAAAAAAAATTACAAAATGAACAAAATGGTGTGTTAGAAAAGGCATGGAACTAGCAATTGATATAATAAACTTATTAAGGTAATGTTTACTGAGGTAATAAATCAAGTGAGAAGTAGGGTAATTTTTCATAGACTTCTATACAATCTATACAAAAATGAAAATCACGGTGTGTTAGAAAAGGCTTGAAACACATAATGATATAATAAACTCATTAAAAAAATGCTTTCTGAGATAATAAATCAAGTGAGGAGTAGGGTCATTTTCTCATAGACTTCTATACAATCTGCCTTTCTTTTTGAAACCAGTGGAGTTGCCCCATATTGCTGGGCATTAGAAATAATGCAATATTAAAGCACTTTTACATTGTCTTCCTTATTCAGACCCGGAGGTTGCCACTTGTTCTGATAATGCTCTCTCTTTATGCGTGTGTGTGTAAAGCGCGGTTGTTGATACCTGAGTGAGGCTCTTCCCAGCTGTGGCCGTGTCTGCCAAGGTGACAAGCTCTTTCTGCATCTGATCAACCCATTTTTCAATCCTATGGGACACAGCAATGCACACAACCAATCTTAATCACAACTCAGATGTAACCAGTTTAAAAGAGACATCACAAACATATCAGAGTGCAATTAAACTGTCAATCAGGTGATCTTACAGCTATCTAACAAGAGCATCTGGACAGCGAGTGTAAAAACAAACAAGGCCAAAGAGAATCACTATGATGGGTCAAGCAGATCACCAGGAACAAATACAATGTCATCTAATCAAACACGTGTCATTGGGTGTCAACCAATACAATTACTTTCTGAGAGTTCAAACATGAAGTCAGCCAATCAGATAAGTGTCAGGCGATGTTGTGACCAGTGACGATGATGTGAGTGGACAGGCGAGAGGTGGGAGGTGGCCGGACGTGCTTCTCTGTATATCAAAGAGCTCCGGGGACATCAGGTCCAGCCTGCTGGTGCCACACACTGGATTATTCCTTCCTCTCATCCTCCTCCAATCATCTTGTCAAACCACAATAAGCTCACAGCATGCATTATAATATACTGACATAGTAAATCACTCCATGCACCTGAACACAGTGACCGTGGATAAGAGATAGATGAGAGGAGAATGTCAAAGACCCAAGACATTATGCATCAAGTGACACGGTGACTTGTTAGAATTATCAGGCTCATCTAGAGGCAAACCTGTTATAAGAGGCTTGTGTGCATGTGGATGCATTAATTCACCATATATATTGCCATGCGTGCACACATATACACAGGCACTCTGAGACGGTGCCATTAATATTGTATGAGATTGATAACAGGTTGGCAATGGATACAGATGCTCTCATTGCCATGCATTCGCCCTAACACAGACTCAGTTGCGATCCTCCCCAATGGCAAAGAGAAATGTCATACTCGCATGTACACACATTGAGATAAATATTAAAAAAATAGAAATATGTACCCAGAAAATATTCCCCAAGAATTGTCATAACAGAAGGGTAATGAGTGTCATGCAAGTTGCAGTTTGTGTGCCAAACATTGATGCTCAATACAGCAGAGGGGGATGATAAGATCCAAACAAAGACAGAAAGGTACAGAAGATCAAGAATGCAGAAATATATGGGAAAGATGCAGCAGGGACACAGAACCAACAATGGTGGGATATAAAATTTGAGCAAGTACGCGTGTGGAAAAAGATGATGCACTTTGCAAGAGCAGAAAAACCAGAGGGGATAGCACAGTGTGAAATTGTTCTGGAAAAGAGTGAGTAGGTGGAGATATTAGAGCAGGGTCAGCCATAATTCAGAAGCTATCCTTTAATTCCCAAAGCCAGATGGCTTAGGGGTTGTGGACATTTTATTTAATTTAGTTCTAACTTTGGAGAAAACAAGGATGGAGAATATTGCTCAATAATTATGTATTTTTTTTAATTAAGTCTCATTCTTTACCTTGGAAATAGCAGGTAAGAAAACCTCAACATCCATTTAAAGGCAGTTCGAGAGCTTTTGATGCTAACACATGCTCTTCATCATTAAATGGAGTGTGGCTAGTAGTCTTGGTCTTGTAGGTGTTTAACATTACATTTCTTGGCATGCATGTTGGCTTCAATGGTGAAGTCCACAATGTATCTGTCAAGGAGATAATGTTATTTGATCAAAAGTAGATAGACCTTATGGTAAGATTGTTTTGTCAACTGAAAAAATTCTTTTATGACAATGGTTGTGTCACAGGCTAGTTTGTACTTGTAATTACACTCTAATAATGTTCGTATTTACGCTTAAATCTGTTTGTTTTTTTGTTTTTTAGCTTTTAATACTGTATATTAACCTTATGGTTAACCTGTTAATTTGCTTTTAGCTCTTACTCTGCTGAGGACACCGGTTGTGTATGTGCATTTGAGAGCAACACAACCAGTCAACCAAATCCAACTAGTTACACAGTAGTTACACTTGCTACAACTATGTATGAGATGTTGAAAACGTGCCCCCCTCCTCTTCTCGCCTCTCTTTCACTCTCCTCTTAAATTCTCCTCTCTCATTTCTCTCCTCTCCTCTCCTCTCCTCTCCTCTCCTCTCCTCTGCCCCGCCCATCCTTGTCCCCAAATCTACGAACAGCAAACTGATTGTAAGGTATTTTAGAGGACCTTGGACCTCTAAGCTCTCAAAGCCTGAAGCACTGACAAGTCAATTGTGAGTTAGAGTTTATGTGTATGTGTTTGGCTGGGCGTGTGTGTGTGTGTGTGTGTGTGCGTGTGGCTTCCAGGGACTTGACATTCAGAGAAGCAGAGGGCCGTCTCTCAAGAGTTTAGCTTCTGTGAAATCTACTGCTACCAGTGCAAATCTCTATAACAAAAACTCCCAGGTGCTGACAAATGGAAGACACAACCCAGGCTGTGGTGTAGTATGTGGGCAATGTGTTCTTCTGTACGTCCAATATGGATGACATGACTTTTTTTCCCCAGAATCTATTTACACTAGTTTGGCTTTATGAGAGTGTCTCATCTGCAGAATAACTCTTCTCAAAATACTGAATCCCTTGTATGTATGTTTGCTTTGTTATTGTGTGTCTGTGCATAAATACCAAAAAACTGCAATTTGCAGACAAAGAAGTCCTCGCTAGGCTCATTATACACAGTAACAGACCATAAAATATAAAGTTATGCTTTATATGAATATTTTCAGTCAAACCCCCTCTGTTAAATGGCCTTAAACGATCAGCTGTATTATCCATAGGCATGGTAAATCCCTACCCATTAACTCCTCATCCTTAAATTATGCATTTCCAACCATCCCTCGAGGTCCCAGCCTAGTTTAATGGCTAGGCTTCATAAATGCCATAAGGTGAGGCCTGCTCTAAGCCCGTCATGGTTGATCTAGGTGAAGTCAGAACACATTCTGCATGTAATGCATGTGTAGCATATCATTTCAGCTCTTTCCATATGTATACAAATAGCAGTACAGCAATAATTACTTTATCACCACTGTTATTAATGGAGCTGCAATGATTGGTCTGGGTAATCGACTTATCGATTATTCTTTTGACTGGAAAATAATAATATAGATATTTTGAAGTCGGAAGCAATTTTTCATGCAGATATGGCAGAAAGTGTTGTTGTCAGCCTCTCTTTTTTTTGTTTAAAGATATGTAAAAAAACAAACAAACAAAAAACAAGGGCTTTGGACTGACAAAAACATGACATTTAAAGACATAACTTTGGACATTTGGAAACTGGGATTGACATTTCTCACTATATTCTGACATTTTTATACATAGTTAATCAAGAAAATAATTGTCAGATTAACCAATAATGAAAAAAATCGTTGGTTGTAGCCCTAGTTTTCACACGTAGAATGGAAGCTCTTTCTAATGGCTAGAATAACACGGTGATTCAGAGATGTCTAAACAGTAAAAAAGTCATTGTTGTTGAGCTGAGGTAGCTAATTTTTTCTGCTCTGGTTGCTGGGCTTTGATTACTGCAGCCTCTGGTACGAAGCTGGATAATTAAACACACGCACACAAACGCACATACAAATGGCAACTGGGTCAGACACTGCCCTACATTGTTTTTCAGACACAGGAAGAGCAAATGAGAGCAAAACAGAAAGAGAGGCGGAGAGACAATACAAGAAAGACAGAGCCAGATGTTGTGATGCCATTGGATAGAGTAATGAGCTGGCCCATAGTGTGTATCTCAGTGGGCGGCTGTGTTAAACTACTGTCTAATTACACATCACCATTACAGAGGCAAAGACAGAAGTCCAGACAGCAAAGTGGAATGAGCCATGGACACGCCAACAGTGATGCACCAAAACTACCCGTGGTGCTCTGCTCACTCTCTGTAGCCTTTACACTAAAACCCAAGTGGCCAATTTAGTCCGTCTAAAGCCTAAAAAGTACCTTTATATGCAGCATAGGGTTTTTGGATCAAGCTCTGACCAGCCCAGCACATCCTGTCTTTCTCTCAACAATTATCACCTTAGATTTGTAATCCAGCTAGGCTTTGTGATCTGATTCTGCTATTTTTCTGTCCTTTCTAGTTTTTATTCACTTTGAAATGTTTCTCTAGACGTCTAATGTTAGTGCAACATGTTTCATCTCCAGAGACATTACAGGAACAACAGACCTATTTAGGATCATAAAGAGACACAAAACCAGCTGGTTACAGTTTGCAGAACTATGATTACACAATCATGTGTTTCTCTCCAACCATGGGATCAGTGTAATCCAGAATAATGCACTTGATGAATGGAGCCACTTGATTTCTATTGCTTTTGGCTCATTTTGTCTATGTTAAACTCGCTGCATCTCATCATTATGTATACGCCAAACAAAGAAGCATTTTCCTGACAGCCTACATGTTTAGATATAACCTCTCATGCAGGGCAGTAACTTGAAGGATGGATATGGGCACAATCTTAGAGTATTTTACTCCACCAATGAGATTGTGTTTTTGATCCAGTTTGTTTGTTTGTTTGTTTGTTTGTCAGCAGGACTATGGAAAATCTACTGGCCCAATTTTCCTAAAAATCAGTGGAAGGCCTAGAAAAAAAACCATTAAATTGTAGAGTGGATCAGAATGAGAAGTGGATACACAAATATTTTTCAATGTTGTTAAACATTTTGAGATAGGGTGTTTCCCCCTGGCAGAGGTCTGTGCTCTCGGAGTGCCTTTCTATTTACTGATGACATTAATTTACTTTTCTTGTTATTTGGCATTGATATGCTCAGCAGTTAGATTGGGGATGTTAGGCAAGAAGGATTACCTTTGTTTTGGGGGGCTATTTTTGGACTGCATCAGTGATGAACATATGTTAAAGGACTATCTGGTAGATAATATAGGCTGGAGATTTTCCACTGCAGATAATTCATAAGAAGTGCCCCCAACAACCTCCTCCCCTTGTAAGAGAAATTGATTTCAGCAGCCATTCAAAAGAAAGGGAAGGCCATGGAAATATAAAGATGTTGATATTGAATGGCCACATCACCTCAGCAAACCCAAGGGAGACTATCAGCTTCGAGTGTAATGTGCATTCAGAATGGATGTTGGAGCCTACAAGTTTTTGGAGCACTCAAATCCAACATATGCATTTGTGGTGTTAATGCTACAGCGTATGAAAAACATGTCACTGGACAAGAGCAACGGGTGAATGGCACAGTCAGGTGTTGTTTTGTATTGTACATCCTCTTGGAACCAATTTTACCTGCAAGATGATGGGGCTATATTGTAAATAAGAAGCACCTAATAGAATTTACTTCATTCACAAACTCACTCACATAGTCACTCACTCACTCACTCACTCACTCACTCACTCACTTACTCACTAATGCATTAACAAATTCACACTGAGCATCCAGCAGATTTAGTAGAAGGGACTGGTGAGTAGTGCTTTCATCATAAGGCTTCACAAATACAGCTATTTTCACTGTCACCTTTTGTGTGAATATTAAAGAGTTGCCATAAAGATGCATGTTTTCTGCTACAGCAGTCCAATCTGAAGCAGCAGCTCTTTAGTGGCTTTTTTAGAATTAGTGGCTTTTAATTTCAGGGTTTGAATATTAGTACGAGTGTCTGTGCTATTCCTGTTGGTGCTGTAGAATTGTATTTAATTTTACTGAGATGTTTTTCTAATATTCAGTCTACCTTAATATACGGTAAATGATGTGTATACTTACTTGATTCCTGTGGTCTATGTCTAGTACCTTCAGGTTGAATGCACTTATTGTAAGTCGCTTTGGACAAAAGCATCAGCTAAATGACATGTAATGTAATGTAATGTAGACAATGCATTAGGAATGAAACAACAACAGACATACAGGTACATTGTGATAGCAGGTAGCCTTAGTAGGTCTGTATCTGAACAAATACATGTGAATTTTCACTATTTTAGTCTACGATGCCACACTGGTCACCTTGTGAAAGAGATCATGTATCTTATTAAAGTAATAAAAAAACAAGTGTTTATTTGTGGTTATCTGCATTAGTAGCCTACATGTGAATTAAGTTGCAGACCACCAAAAACTATACAGAAATATTTCTCTAACAGAATGGTGTTGGGTTTTTTTTTTTACATTTAAACATTAGATACATCTATTTTAATGCTGTCAAAGTTATATATTTGTAAACTCAGCACACTGATTTCCCATTTATTGTATGGCTCACACCCTTGAATTATATATGCAAATATACCTTCAATTGATATGGTCACAACATTATTTGTAGGGTTGTATGCTGAAAAAGGTGTTCAGGTGAACAGTAGGCTATAAAATATGATTTCAGAGAACTTCATATCCAATTATACATGTCAATGCAAAGAAGGAACATTCAAAAGTGAAAAAAACTGTTTTGCAAATGGACATTCTGACTGTTTTGACATGGTGGGCTGTAGAACATTGTGTTACACTTTAAAATGCATTCAGAATCTTACTGTGTAATTACCTACACTTAAACCGTGTAAGTCCTCTTAACTTATGGTGAAATATCATCTGTGAAACATACATAGGCCTACAAATACTTACCTGATACTTAATTATGGGTAAAGTGGAAAAAGGGGTAACACTTTACAATTACCATCATTTATAAATGGTAAACAGATAGTTTATTAATGTTTAATCATCATTTATAAACCGTATATAGGCCTTTTAGAATGGTAAATACATAATTTATTAATGATTAACTAACTAAATCATTCATATAAGCTAATAGATGGTATATTAATGTAAGTTTATAGTTAATTTACCATCAGTAAACAATTAAATTATAATCAATAGTTTATTAAGTTATTATAGTTTTAGTTGCACTCATTATACCATTTTAACACCATATAAAGTATGTTAATGATTTTGAAATTATTCATATTCACCTTTAAGAAATTGGTTGAAAACATTTAACGGTTAAATAGGCTATGTATAGCACTTTGCAAATGGTTAATAATTGGTATATAAACCATCTATAAACATCACTTAGTTGGTTATTGTAAAGTGTTACCGAAAAAGGGAGTAACAGCTGAGAATTATAGAGGAGAAAATAAGTTGTAATATACACCCACGGGCGTAATATTGTCCATCTCCAAGATGACCAGTGGTGAATGAATGAACCGACCTGCCCACCACTCTCACACCGAGAGTGGCTCATTAATACAACACTTGTCTCTAAACGACGAGTACTTGAACCAAGGAGTCTGCAAAACATTAACTGCTCGAAATAGGATTATAAGGGATATACTCACATGAGCTGTGTCGGAAACTGCGATGCCAAAGACCCGTCCTGCCATAACAGGACCAGAAACACCCAGGCTCGTACCCTGCAGGTATCCATTGTAAAAAACGAGGGGGGAAATTCCCCGACGCGCGTCAACACCTAATGTAGGCTACTCCGCTCCCGTTCACCGCCGATGAATGGGAGCGGTGTGCAGCAGCAGCAGCAGCAGCAGCGACAGCGTGAGTGGCAGTGTGTCGCTCCCTCACAGATTAACGAACCCTGACACCTCTAATCTGATCACTCGGCCATCCGGCGCTCTAACAGGTACTGAGGCTGGATCTCTCTCTCTCTTTCTCCCTATCTCCCTTCTCTCTCCCTCCCTCTCTCTCTTCCTCACACACACCCCTCCTTTTCAATCTAACATACAAATCACATTTTGCTTTTACCTTCTAATATGACTTTTGATACTCTTGACATAATGTCATTAAGACTGTCTAAAAAATATATTTTATAAGGTCTGACATTTTCCAGTGAAACAAAATCTATCAAACATTAACATTTCGGTGATATTTGGTTCAAGAAGCATCACTCTATATTTGTTTTCCTTCCCTCGAGGTGTACAGCATTTGTTATTCGCTGCAACAAATTGTTTTTCTTCAACCTCCCTATAAAGAAACACCTGCTAAAAGGAGGGTCTGACCACAGGTACCACACACACACACACACACACACACACACACACACACACAGACGCACGTATGCTGAATACAGATGCAGGTTTAGCTCTTTAAAATGCCCTACAACCTTTCAATTCCTACAACCTGGAGGGATGGGAGAATTTACTGACTTTGATAGCACAATCTTTGCCAGGAGTCGCTATCAGTCATCCTGGTGGTATGAGTGGCAGTAAGCAGAGAGACTGTCCCACATGGGAATCAGTTCTGGTGTGACGGATCTATTGATTTCACACATACAGTGTAAAATGTTATGGGCAAAGTACAGTAAGAGCCCTATAAATCTCAGAGCCATCAATCATACTTGTTTTATAAGATTGCATTTTGTAGCTATGTGCTGCACATCCTGAGTGTATGAATTATAGAATGTATACAAAATCCTGCACCACCGCAGTGTATAAATACAGTTTCTATCATCATTTTAAATTAGACACTTAAACACTTTGATTGATTAATTGAATTGCAAAGTGAGAACATAAACCCACTGTGTGTGTGTGTGTGTGTGTGTAATTCAGGCCTGGAGGGAGGGCAGGGCAGCACAAGCAAGATGCTTGGGGATTTGGTTATCAATCGTTGCTTGGCAACCACACACCATCTCTTGTGTCCTCTCACCCTCCCCCCTTCTTTTTCCCCCCTCTTCCTCTCTTTGTCTCTCCCATCCCCACCTCTCCCCCTGCTCTCGCTGTACTGCACTGTTGCTCTTCTCCCCCATCAGTTTCTCCACTATTCTCGTCCCTCCGCTCCCCCGTCACATCAGCCGTTCTCACACTCATTTCCTTCAGCAGAGGGACAGATTCACCTGCTGATGGGATGGAGAAAAGTAAGTGAATGGCGAGAACTGGAGAGAAAGCTGGAGTGCAGGGACATAATAGCGAAGAGCAGTGTGGGGAGGATGGAGGCTTCCTCTGCAGATATCTCCATTCAGTACTTCTTTTTTTTTATCAGTTGGGAACATCTCACTCCATCCTGAATAAGAAGAGGTGTCAGACTAATGCCTGTACTGCTACACCTCTCCTCATGGATAATCTAAGAAATGGATATTAGTAAAAGACGAGAATAAACAGCTAATGCCATCTGTGAGATAGACCCTGATAGACTGTGTGACTCAAGGCCGAGATATTACAACACCAATTTATTCCAAGTCTGTAGCTTACATGTCTCAAATTAGCTTTGGTGGAAAAGTATTCGGATCCCTTACTCAAGCAAAAGTACTAATACCACACTGTGAAAGTACTCCAATACAAGTAAAAGTCCCCATTCAGATTGTCATATATATTCCAAATATATTATCTGATTATTATTATTGATGCGTTTATGTAAACAGCATTTTACCATTGTCAAGGTAGGGCTCATTTTTACTACTTAATATACTTTTAGGTGGTTTGATTTCTGAACAGGCGTAACATCTTAAATTATTTTTTCATGTTAAATCTTGACCTGGAAAATAACTAAAGCTTTCAGCTAAATGTAGCGGAGTAAAGAGTACAGTATTCAGTTACATATGTGGAAAAGTAAAGTACAAGTACCTCTACATTTCTAAAGTAAATGCTGTTAGTTACATTCCACCACTGCAAATTAGCGACTATTATAAAATTACTTTCACTTCATTCATTCATTATCCTTAACCGCTTATCTAAATTCGGATTGCAGATTTGAATCCATGATCTTCAAATCTTCTGTATGCATGTTCTCTCCGCGTCAGCGTGGGTTCTCTCCAGGTCCTTCGGCATCATTTCACTTGTATAAAGAAAAAATCTGAATAAAAGTTTAACTTCACATATAAGACTAATAACCTGGTTTGCCCTCTCTCCTTATAATACAACGCTTAATCCAAAAATGTTGGGACATTGTGTAGAACTTAACTAATAGCAGAATGCATCCGATCCAGAGTGAGTGTACAAAAAACTGAAGTTTCCCAGATTAAGCATTAGATATCTGGTTGTTGTACTTAATTTAACTGTAAATGTAGGTTGCAAAGGATTTGAAAATCATTTAATTTTGTTTGTTTTTTGTTGTTTACAGCATCCCAACTTTTTTTGAAATAGGGGTTGTATGAAGATAACAATTTCTAAAACATGAATGTCCAAAATGAATCTACACATAATATTATGTTTAATAAGTCAACAAATTGAACACATGCATCTCTGTAACATCTCTGGTAACGATGGTAATATAATACTGTGTGAAGGCACACCTGGTTAAGGATCAGTTAAAGTCAAGGCTGAAGGCTGAAGTCATTTGATAGAGTACACTGCCACCCGGAGGTAATTCAAAAAATGCACAAGAACCAGTTGCTGAATTATACTGAGGTATTGTTAAAAAAAAAATTTTTTTTAAATCTCACTTTTTTGTGTGCTTGTGCACATACATTTGGATATCTGGAGTTCTTACTTACATATTTGGGAAATGTCTTGGGCTTGAGAACTATTCCTTTGCAAATGTGCGCCATATCTCATTCACAAGCCAATCAAGGCAGACAGTTTTTTTTCTCTTTTGAGCATTAATGCATGTAAACATGTTCTAGTAGAAACCCAAAATACAAGTATGAACCTGAAAATGTATCAACTATAGCCCTTCAAAGTTGCTGCACTGTTACAGTAAATTGGAACCATATAGTTTTACCTCTTTATATTTAAGCTGCTTGTTCTGCTCTTTTTCTGTAGATTAGTACAATAACTTTATTATAATTCATGACATTTCACAAACAGAGATTAAATGTATTCCTAAGGTAGTATGCAGTACTTGCATATTTAAACTCCTAGAATACATATGTATAATATATAACAAGTAATATAACCTAATTCTCAAACACAGCAGAATGTAAATGATTATTTACGGTGTCTGCGAGGGACTAACTAGTTTCAGTATCTGAAACTCCACCCAAATTAAGCATGTCATGAACATTTAAAAATATGCAACACTTGTTGGCAGAAAAGCAGGATGTCCAGATACAGGGTGTCCAGTTTAATAAAATGGATCATTATAACAGATGATATTCCAAAGGGGAGCATTTCTAAATGAACTAAAATTCAGTAGTATTGAGCTGTGAGTGGCCAACTCAACACATGAGCAGGAATAGAGACATCATTACCAACAGACACACTGGACAGCCTCTTTAATTAATAGAAAAAATCAAATTCAAGGCGGGTTCATTAATGCACAATCAATTTTCTGTAAGTCGGTCCTGTAAAATGAACGATAGATGGTATCAGAGCTGAAAGTCATGTTGAATAATACTACAGCTAAGGGACTACCAGAGTCAACACTATATTATCAGTCATTGTCCTCAGATGAGTAAATCTGTTCCATCAGCATAAGACATCTTTATGATGCAGTTAGTTGTTTTGAAATCATGTTTTAATTAATTTCCAAACCAAGCTTATGGGTTATTGTACCCCATCTGGCAAAAGTACCAAACCCCAAACATCTGGACACATAAACACAAATATCAGACTGTGATGCAACCAATTTGTGGTAATGAAAAAACCCAAAACAGCAAATAAAAAGTGCTTAATTACCTTTGTGAAATATTTAAAAAGAAAAATGCATCCACTAATCATATGTCCTCAGTAAAAAAGAGACGAGAAAGAAAAGAAAAGTCTGCAAAAGAAAATGTCTGCTCAGCAGAAACAGGCAGTTATAATATCTACTATTCAAATTGCTTTAAAACATTCCACAAGCTCAAATATTCATTCAATGTTCAGCCTCACTATATTTTTTTCTGCTGTCCTACACTGTCAAAGTTCCTCATTCACAAATTTTAAACTTTTTTTTTAAGATTTAAGATTACTTTATTAATCCCACAATGGGGAAATTCAACCTCTGCATTTAACCCATCCTTTTTTACACACAAGTGAACACACCATGCAAGGAGCAGTGGGCAGCACATTACTGTGGAGCTGTGTGCAGGGGGGTTAGGTGCCTTGCTCAAGGGCACTTAAGTCCTAGACCTGTCAGTACTGGGATTCGAACCGGCGAATCTCCAGTTACAAGCCCGATTCCTAACCTCTAGGCCACGGACTGCCCATTTGACAGCTTCCAGTGTTGTCCAAACCTAAACCTAAACCTGTGTCAGCATGGGTTCTCTCCGGTTCCTCCCGCAGTCCAAAGACATGCAGCTTAGGTTCATTGGTGAGGATAAATTACCCATAGGAGTGAATGAGAGCATGAATTGTTGTCTGTCTCTATGTGTCTGTGATAGTCTGCCGTCCTGTCCAGGGTGCACCACGCCTCTCGCTCAGTGTCAGCTGGGATTGGCTCCAGCCCCCCGCGACCCAAGATTGGATGAGTGGTTAAGGATAATGAATGAATGGCTGTCTTACTGGCTGTCTTTGTGAATGAGTATTGTGCAGCATCTAGAATCCAAGTCTGGAGTTCCTGTCCTATCTCTTATCATTATCAGCCTAGCATAGCATAGATGCTATATGCAATTCAATATAGGTTACAGTCAATCACCACTTTTATTAAATTTTTTACCATGACCTATGAAGCTTTGGGTTTGTTTTCACTGCAAAAGTAAATGTAAAGTTTTTTTTTATTGAAATGCAATGCTCTTTCCATCCTTTAGCATGCAATTTTATGTTTAAAACATTACTTAATTAATTACACTTACTTCAATCTTAACTGTTTTTACATATTTAAATATAAACACTTGTTAGTTTACAAAAAAGAAAAACACATCTACATACTTAGTTAGCATTTGGCACATCCTTTTCTTAAATGTATCCATTCTTAATTTGTCATATTAACATCACAATTTAAAAAATAATAAATTAATAATGTTGGATGTTGGCTTGTGTCACTACCACAGAATGGCTATGTCCTCATATCACAGCAACAGAGCATTAAAGGCTCTACCAACAGTGGTGGAATGTAACTAAGTACATTTACTCAAGTACAATTTTGAGGTATTTCCATTTCATGTAACTTTATACTTCTACTATGCTACACTTTAGAAGTAAATACTGTTATTTTTTACTCCGCTACATTTAGCTGCCAGCATTAGTTACTTTTCAGGTTGAGAGTTAACATTTAAACATGATCAATTTAAAATGACTAGACATGTGTATAAATTAGCATAACAGTATATTAAGTATAGTTCAAATTAGCCCTAACTTTAAAAAAAATAAAATGCAGCTTCCATAAAAGCATCAATACAAATAATCTAATCAAGAATAAGATATAAACGATAAGAATATATACACCAATCTGAGTGGGTTCATTCTGTATAAAGAGTACTACTTTTGATACTTCAAGTACATTTTGATGCTGATACCTTTGTACTTGAACTTATGTATGTTTTGAATGCAGGACTTGTACTTGTAGTGGCGTATTGTTATGGTGTGGTATTAGATACTTTTAAGTAAGGGATCTGAATACTTTTCCCACCGCTGTTTACTGACCATATTGTTATATACATTTAGTTGCAGGTTCTACTTTACAGATGTAATGCATTTACTTAAAACCCAAAGAAAGTTATTTTTTTTAGTTAAAGCTAGTACAGATTGTAATATGGAGGGTAAAATAGACAAAACAAATAATTTTACTGAGAATAAATAATTAATGAACATAATTAAAAAGGTATGATATTAGGCACCTTATAGACTGCAACAGGGCTTGGCTTAAAAAGACGATCAAAAACAAAATGCACTTGCCCTTGAGCTGGTCCAGTTCATAAATGACACTTAAACTTCACCAAAAACTAAGGAATCTATTGTTGCAGAGGGGGTTTACTTCTTTCTATATTTTATAATTAAAATCAATGGCACCATCTGGTGGCAGTATCAGGAATGACATGGCGGCAGACAGCACAGACTGCTTTGTTGTCCAGTTGTCTAGTCCGACTTATTGAAATAGCAGTTTGGTCCTGCATAAAAGCATAAAAGCAAAATTTTAGTTTCCATTCTTCAAAATTCAGTTTGATGATTAATAACAAAACCAAGCTTAGCTCTGCATGTGTAATATAGCTCTTCTTAATATTTATTCTTTAGACTCAGGGGAAACAGCTGATTTTTTACAGCACAATTTGCATAATATCTCAACACATCCTGTGTACAACCACAAAACCATAACATTAGATTCTTTGTTTTTACACTGAGTGAAAAACAAGACAATTTTACAAGCATATTTCTTTACAGTCAGCATACAGATAAATCTATACATATTCTGTCTCTTTTTAAACATAATCTGTAGGCAAAATATACAGACAAACCATCAACAAAACATGCAACATCCAGAACATAAAGTCTCAGACAACTATTGAAGTTGAATAGATTTTTTTTCCCTTTGTGATGTTTCCGTTTACGGGACGTGGTTGCACAGATAGTCGTTGGTTGACAGCACATGTTTTGATTACAGTCAACTCCCCTTATATAACTATAGACACGCATTGCTGTACAATTATAAGTCTTTTGTGATTTATTTTTTCGACACTCACATGCTCAAACTTCGGACAATATAAACATTCAATCTTTGTAGAAAATAAACACTTTATGTACACATGTCAAAGGACTTGAGTCACATTCACACCCCTCAGAACAACAACAAATGGATGGTTTCACAATTACAGGCAACAGCTGATCTGAACAAACAGTAATTAGCTCGAGGGAAGTCTAATGAAACACGAGGGGTTAAACAGTCATGACTTAGCATTTAGGGAATAAGTCTTATTTACTGTACTTTGTACACAGACTGGTGAGTAGACTATGAGCATGATGTAGTAAGGGGGATCTCTCCCCACATTGTGCATTGTGTTAAGGAACCCCAGCGTGTCTGCATGTTTTTCTTTTTGCCACATAGATACAAAATGCACACCACAATATCTTCTGCCACCACATACGCCATGATTCAGTTCATCCCAGTGCAGAAACACAAAACACATAATCTTGCATGTCGTTACGGTTAAAATTAGACAAGAAAATAAACAATTTAATAATAAAGTGCACAAGCTCCAAGTAGATGTTAACAGCTGTTAACATCAATTTATATTAAAATCAGTAAAAAAAAAATACATTTAATATTTTCTTTCAATGATGTACAAGTTAATTTTCTATAAGACATATATTTTTTAGACCATATCTTCACAGATATAACATTTATTTAAAAAGAAAATGCATTCAAACACATCTATGTTGCATAGAATTAAGAACCAATGGGTCTGGAATAAAAAAAAAAATCAAGGTTGGCACAGCAAAACAATTATCTGAAAAATCCTCAACGCTCCCTTCCTTATCATATTTCTTTTTTGTCATCCTTTGCTATGAGATTTAAGTGACATCTTGTTCTCGATGTGTTTGTTGTTTCCTCTGTTAGATTTAATTATTTAAAAAATTGCATCAGCCCTGTGATATGCCTAAATACACCGACAGTAGTTCTGAGGGTTACTTGATAGTGCTTTTTTTTCTCCATTCTGTAGATATGGTGGCAAAACATTACGATGAATACATGGGTCACCTGCTCCACATTAGTTCTGAGACTTGGCCCCATGCGACTGAATATGACTGAACCCCAGTGGGCCTGAGTGAGTGTTTTGGTCACAGGCAGTGAAAGAGGCTGGTTCACTGACACAAAACATCATAGTGAGTTTTACAGCACAACCAGACACACAGAGGAACCATGACATTTGACTGGTAAGAACAATTTTTTTTCTTAGTTTTGAAATTATTTTTAGGTAAAACTCAGACCAAGGGGCTTTACTAATACACAGACAGCAGAGCTGTCACACTGAGGTGATGAAAGCTGTAGATCCACGTATGGTTTTGACACAACTTGTGTGAATTACATGTCCATTCCAACAATGTAATTACATGATGGGCTACACAGAAAGAATACTCAACAACAGCCTGAAAGTAAATTGTTGTACACACGACACAGGTATGTGTGTCGTCCTCTACAGTTGGCTTGTAACGTTCAACACAGCATGTGTTTTGGACTTTGAAACACAAAATGCTTTTCGTTTTATTGTAATTCTAATCTGCCTTACACAATAGCATGCCAGTGAAATAGCAAAATGTCACTGGATGTTAACCTTGACCTTTAATTTTTTATCAGTTGAAGCCCTGTTGAATGTCTAATGGTGCATCAGTGTGATCAGAGGACTTAAGGAGCTATTTTTCATGAACATCCTTGAGCTCACAAAGGTCCACATTCACATAACAGCTATTAAGACTGTCTACACCATAGACTAAAGTAGCCTACTGGATTGTCAGTGCGTTACCCACAGCCTCAAACAGAGATCATATGTCTATATTTTATTATATATAATCTAAGAGAACAACTCTTATACTGTATATAGTATTTAGATATATTCTGCATCTGATATCTTTGTATATTATATAAACATCACACTGTACAATGTGGTTCTCTGATATGCTCTGTATTCCACATGTGTGATATCTACAATCTGTAGTGCTGTACATTTTATCTTCACCCCATAGCAAAAGTCGACTGTCTGACTCTTTTTTTCCTCTTTTTTACACAAAACTGAAAGACTATCGTACAAAAACATTAAGCATTCCTTCATCATTAAACATTTCAAGACCACTGATGTCCACACACATCACAACCATCATTTGGGCATTTTAACAATGACTCACAATGCTAATTCAGTTGATGATCAAAGTCTTTTTTTTTTCTCCATCTTTCCCTCTGATAGATATGTTAGCTCAGTTGCACAGCACCAAAACAACAAAGTCTCATGTGGATCATGGAATTAGGAGTATGGTGAGAAAGGCAATGCTGCTCTCAAAGCCATTTTGCTGCTGATTGTGTCTCAGTGCCTGCTGTGGTATTTGCATCATTCAAGCAAAGTCCACAGCCAGCACAGACTCGATATGGGAAGAGGTGGACATGTGTGCTGGCAGTGTTGGACTGATAAAGTTATTATGGTATTAGCACATAATTCCCTCCTTCTTAAAATGTATGAACTGAGTGAATTAAATTGATCTTTTTAGTTCCTCCTCCTAGTTTTTTCCCCTATTATTTATCTTTTTGTCAAATCAGATCTTTGAACTGGTACATTCTGGCTTCACCTCTCATCAGTCTATCGCATCTCCATCTTTTGGGTGTGGCCTCAGGGGTTGGTCTGAGTGGAGACGAACAGCTTGTGCCAGCTGACCACTCTCTTCCTCATGTCCACCTTGTCCAGCCAGATGTAGGCTTCCCCTATCAGGGTCTTCTTCATGAATTTGCCTCCATTGGACACCAAGAAAAGCTGGAAATACATTCAGGGAGAGAAACAGATTTGTCAGTGTGATTTCACAGTGTGATTTGACTGCTTATCCCTCTGGAAAAGTGTAAAAGCATTTTATTCAGTCTGAATAATTCAAGCACTAGTGGGTGACTGGTGATTAATTACAAGACGATAAAGTCTGATCTATTGATTCATATATGCCTAAAATAGTAAAAAAACAAAAAAAACAAGACGTGTATATCTTTAAATCAGGAGGAATTCTGGACATTACACTACATCATTATTATCCTTAAGATGAGACAATAAAGGCAAACATGCACTCGTCAGCTTTGAGATTTTGGGCTATTTTCCTTTCCGTAACACGTCTTCTCTCATTGCAAAAAAATGTCATTGTGCTTATTGTATTACCCCCTGTCTATTTGTGTTGTACTTGATGTTTCATGTTAATATCTATTCGTTAAATAAATATATTAATATTTAGTAAATATATTAATATTTATTTTACCCTATTTACTTGTAAAATTTCACAAAATGTATAGAATTGTATAACGCATACCTTTAAAGATGTTTTTCAAATTAGCTTTTTCACATACTCTAAGTTAGATATCCACTTAAGTAGCACTTACATTAAACTTTCCAGTTTTATTCATATCTATAGTTATTTTAAACTTTTTTTTTTGAGGAGTTTGTTTGGATATCCTTCATAGCCGGATTTAATTATATAGCATGTAATTCCTAAAAATCGGGCAGATTTTTTTTTTTTTAAGAAGGAAAAAATACTTTTACTTTAATTAAAAAATAAATAAAATAAATTTCACAAAATGAAACAATAATTTTTACCTGGTTC